>NC_036247.1:36118342-36141516 GCF_002742605.1 Olea europaea var. sylvestris
TAATTTTACTCCTCCTAAAAAATATTTATTATTTTTTCCTATTTTTTATTTTCACTACCTTCATTTCAAAATATTATGTTTCTTCATTGAAAATTAAAATACTTTGAATGTATTTAATTAAGTAGCACTTCAGAATTCAAATTCTATAACAAAAAAACTTGTAAAGGTAACGTTGATAAAAGGCAAAAGGTGCACATTATAGGAAAGACAAGACAAAGCTGAGTAAGGTATACTTAATTTAATAGCAAAATATTAAAGGCCAAAAAAATATAATTTTACTTGTCGAACGCACCCTTCGTATCCTTCATGGTCGCTTAGGGTATGGAGTTTCTAGTAGGGGTGGACAAAATGACCAAACTAGAACAGATCGAAACAAACCAAGTAGTTTTCGATCCTACAAAAAATTAATAATTCTGGTTCATATAATTGAGAACCATTTGGTTCTAGTTCATGTTAGATTCTAGTTTTAAAACCAAGAACCCAACTCAATATTTAAATTTCATTATACATATATAAATATTTACAAATTAGTTAATCACAATTCATCCAAAAAAATTGTAATATTCAATTAAATATCAGGACAAAAAGACCATGTATCTTTGATTTCTCATTTCTCAATGTAGAGACTGAAAACCCTATAATTCTCATTATAAAAAAAATCATTGGTACATGATTCAATTATATTGAAACCAAAGTTAGATAGAATCATGTCCACTCCTAATTTCTAGGAGTTAAGGTGAAGTTCAGATGTGTAACAGGATTAGCTCTTCATTCCCCCAGTTCACTTTTAACTAGCCAAATGTGAAAGCAACCTCACAAGGCCAAATTTACAATATCATCACTAAATGAAAACAAGGTACATTTAATTCATTCCATTAAATTCCAAACAGGTTGAGGAATCCAGATTACTCAATTCATCCCATCTCAACTGGGGATAAGTCCAAAAACTTGAGGAATCCAATCACTCAAGTCATCCCATCTCAACTGGGGATAAGTCCAAGAACTTCATAGCAATGGAGAATCAAGGAAACAGCCAAGTAGATGAAAGCAAATCAACTTCTTTGGACCTCAAGAAGCATATTAACGTCAATGTGGTCAGTTCATAACACACCACCAGAAAAATTTCCATATCCAGGTACCATCCCTTGGGCCTGTATTTAAGCGGAAAATATCATTGAACACATAGAAGCTTCCTTGTGGTGTTGGCATCAAATGGAACATCTATGCAAGAATGAAAGAAAAGAAAAAGGTCAAGAAAAAGTAAAAAGGTGAGGCAATAATTACAGGCAGATAAGTCATGCTTTCAGAAAATAAATTGTTTAACCCTAGTAAAATGCAGAAGGGAAGTAATACAAAGATGGGTTCTTTCAACCCATTTGTTTGTGGCTGCCGGAAGCATTTTTCTTTCTAATAACACAATGATGCATGCTTATTTACTGTATTACCAAAACAACAGTGATCAAAAACTAGAATTTTTTATGACATAGATCCAGCAAATTTATACATTCTGCATATCTTTTTTCCAACACCCGTATCTTTACAATGACGAGCAAAATAATACTTTATTTGAAGAGAAATAATTCCCAATTTACTGGAACACAATTTGCACCAATTTAACATTGAAATGCCTCAACAATGCGCTTTAGTATGATTGGTTTTTAAGAGCTTATATTAGTTGACAGTATCTAAGCAAGTAGGCAACATGAACACAGCTCTATGGACCCCCTTCGAGCTGCATATTCATTTCTAGAACTTTCCTTAATTGTACCTAAGACACAGACCTCTAAGTAAACCTAAAGCACTTAGGACTACAATGGCAACTTCAAAAATTCAACCAGGTTTGCATCACTCCCTGTGCACGAACATAACAGTGACATAACGAATCCAACAGGCATTTAACTCCTCGAATAAAGGGATATGATAAGATGAATTGAAATCTAATTTATGCCTTTCATATATAAAACGTGTAATCCCAAATTATACAGTTAAGATTCTTCTTATCCTACAAAAAAATAAGAATGAAGTGGAGAATTCAGCCCTTTCTCCTACCAACAATGCTGAGAAAGAAATTGGGAGAAGTAAAGGGTGCTTGCAGCTACAACTGCAAATATGAAGTTGAGTTCATGCATGCATCCAGTAGCAGATTTACATTCTAAAATGAGACAAAATAGAGTGCAAAGTTTATTTGTCTTATAGTTTCCCACCTTCATAACCTGAGGTCACATGGCCCAGTTAGGGAAGAACATCTAATATTCTGTTTTGAGTGAACTTAAACTTTAGTCTGAAAATTCAAGCACCAAAGCAGGTCAATTATTTTGATAAAATATTTTTGCGAAACTGGAAACTAATCCACAATAAACTTATATTTCATACCATGGAATATTTCCTTGCACCATGCATAACTCAAATACTCGCTCAATAGTATGTTTCACAACTTGCAAAATGCAAGTCAAGAACTTCTGATGTTAACCAAATTTTATCATTATTAGTGTGTCTACTGGAAGCTCCAAACATTAGATCTTTGTCAACAATTAAAATTATATTAGTTATCTGTTATGGTCTACCTCAGTAGTATATTTCGCAACTTGTACGATGACATGTCAAGTATCAACTTCTGATGTCTGTAAACCAAACTCTTGTCATTATTAGTATCCCTGCTGGAAGCTCCAAAGCCAAAACAACTAATCGCTAACAACCGTTAATGGTTATATTATTAGAATTTAGTCTTCTTTTCCCTCTTGTAATCTGTTTTGCTAACAGCATGTTACTTTCAGAAGGGGGCGTCGAGAGTGACGCATTTCCCTCAACCATCGCATAGTTAGCATCACCTACAGTTGTACTCATATATTCTCATTTCCTATCTTATTCATTAAAGTATTACTATGCATCCAACTTAGCTTCATTTTTATTATATTTATCATCTTGATGCTTTCTTCATAACATTCTTTTAATCCCATGCCACATTTCATGAGTTATAAACATTCCAAGTTCTCCATCATATATACGGAGGTCAACATTTATACAGAAACCACCAATAACAGTATCTAGTTTTAATGATGCCCATCACACCCATCAAATAAATAATCCGCAGTTCATCAAGTAAAAACACAATTTACTTCTACAACAATAGTTACATGTCAACCAATGAACTGATGAACCAATAACCAATCTCTTACTGCAAATCATATATCAATGAACTAATAACCAATCAATTACTGCAAATCAATATTCAATGTATCAACAAGTATGCATGATTTCAGTAGTGCAAATTGGAGCACGATTTCATCACCACAAAGCACATATAACCGATTCATGCCAATAAGCATAAGGAATGAAAACGTATCTGACTGAACTTGTGCGCGTGCTGTTCACCGGCGAGTTGGAGATTACCGGAGACGAAAACAAGCATACCGCCGGCAGGTCCAGATGGCTGACAATCAACGGTCGTGATCTGGTGCTGGCACTGCTGGAATGGCAGACTGGTGAGCTTCGCGACAATATTTTTCGATCCCATGATTTTCTGGCCCTCGAAGGTCAACATCGAACCTTCCTGGTACAGGTTAGCGAGCTAGGATCGATTCGCATCGAACGTGGAATAGTAGTGTTCAACCAGTTCCAGTCCTGTGCTTTTGGGGGCCTGAGGCGAACTTAAAAAATTAGGCCCCCTCCCCCACCAAAAAAAGAAAAAAAAATTTATGCATGCAAAATATATGCGTATTATGGTATCAACTGTTAACTTAATACTAAACTGTAAAAAAAAAAAAAAAAAAAAATTGTCTACTACTCCAAAATGCATTCTATACCAAAAATAGGGCTCAAACAATTGATCCTACGATTAAATCTAACAAAAGTCAATATAATTCGACAAGAGTGCAATACTATAATGAAATATATAAGACGACAAGACTTCGAACACTTCCTACATGTTTAATAGTTTATAAGTAAGCAAGGGCAAGTCATTGCTTACCTGAAAAATATGAATTGAGCAAAAATTATGAAATGACACAATGCAGCACTTTGAGAATTCCATCGTCACAACTCACTATCTTGAAATCAAAATTTAATACCAACCACGACAACCAATTAATTGTTGAAGATAAATTTAAATTGTGTATGAAAGATAAATTTAATAGCAACCATTAAGTAAATCCCTAAAACGTCTCTGCATTTCTCTCCCACTCCATTCTTCTCTACATTTGCATGAAGTAGAATATAATTTTCAACCACAAGAAGGATCTTGGCTAAATCCATTCTTGAAGCGGACAGACATGAATAAGTGGGAGCTCACAATCTTTCAATCTCAATACATCATTCTAGAAAGACTCACACATCTAAGGTTCTTCATTTCTAGTACCAATCCATGCACTGATATCTCATTAAGAGACATCAAAATCAGTCTATTAACAACATAACAAAGGCTTGGACACTTTCCAGATGATTGCTTAAAATTAACCTTTTTCTATTCTGTGTATACTTTAGTTTGTGCCAGGATTTCAATTTGGTACATGTAAAATATGTCTAACACCTTCAAATTACACCACTACAATATCTAAAAATTCTAAGATTCTTATAGTTGACATGTGCATCAGTAAACCTCAAAGTAATCTTATCTCAAATGAGTTGGGTTTGTCTCAAATTAATCTTACAATTGAGGAGTCAGCATTTTTTTTTTGTCTTCTACTAATTTTAATCTCAAGGTAAATAATTGTTATTAATATATAATAGATCAATGTTCAAGTTTTATCTTGATTCTCCAACAGCAAATTATCAAAACCCTCTCTTTGCTTTGATTTGACAAACAAAAGTTTAAAAATTAACCAGCTTTTTTGATACAAAATTCTAAGAACTTGATAAAAGTTAAAAGTCAAATTTTAAAAGAAAAGAATTTCTTCTCCAATTCCGGTGTTTTGGGAATTTTGGGTTTGAATTGAATATGAAAATAGATGTACATAGCTTACAAGTATCTGCGCGACAGCTCCGTCCTCTGCCATTTTTGAATTTTTTGATGCTACTGAGAATTGAAATTCAGATATGCAGAGCTTATATGTATTTGTATAAGTAATTTGGCTAGGGCCTGGGAGTAGGTGGCTGGCCGAAGGTGCAACTGGCAGGTGAAGGAGCAGTCACACAGATGGCAGCGGCACAGCAGTGCGGTTAGGGTTGAAAAAAGGGTGCACATTTTGATTTGTGAAAAAGCGAAGAGTGAAAGAAGGGAAGAAGAAGAAAAGATGCAGACTAAGGGAGTGCCACAGTGTCGCCATCGCGGGTCCAACGGAGCAGAGAGGTGAGAGACGATGAAATGAGGCCCCTGGGGTTTCTACCTTTAATTGAAAAAAAATTATTGGGCCATATAAATGAGGCCCTCGTTGGCTTTGGGCCCTGAGGCACAGGCCTCAACTGCCTCACCTCAGGACCGGCCATGTGTTCAACGAATGCCCTGGCAACTGCATCTGGATCTATTGTTTGTGGATTTGAGTTATCGTGTTCGATAGGCGACGCCTCTCTCTAATCTGTCTGCCTCTCTCACTTGTTGTCGTGTGTGCATATGTAAAAAAGGTTGAACTTGGTTGCTGCCGTCTCGTTCTTAGAGATTTGTGAGGGAGGTAAATTGCAGGATGTGTCCCGGCAGAATAGGGAACAAGAGCTGTCTGTACACTGCGTCTACAATGAGTCCAATTCCACGTCTCAGGAATCAAACCCTCCACACCGAGACTGCTAGCAAGGCGTGAGATAACATCACTCATATTTTTTGTACTACTGAACTATGCCCTGGAGGGCGTGTATATGTAGAATATACAAGTGTTTGCTGAAATAATGCGCCAGAGTGAACCTGCACAAATGAATGTTCGGGAAGGTGGACATTTTGGTGATTTCCATTATTCTATTTCCCCCACTCTTCTTTTTTTTTTTTTTAATAATTTGGGGGTAATGGATATTCGATCTTTAACATTGAAATTTTAAGCTCTTAATCTATCTTAAATCTATGAGTCTGTGTATTTGAAATCATTAATATGGACAAATCAAACACGACTTTCACATGAATTAAAGTTAGAGGACAAAATCACATGTAATTATATCATTGATCAAATATATGCTCCTAGTTACCATGTAACAACTAAACTTTGAAATGTATCCTATTAGCACTAAACACTTAAGCATGGTACCCATCCATCGTTTGAATTTCATTTCGTCCATTTGACGGAGTTGCCCACGTGATAGGCAAAAATAAGTGTTGAATCTATCAACTTATTGAATGACTTATAGACCCTTTCAACCCGAAGTTTACTTGTTAGTATGGTCAGGTAGGTTACCGTCTCGGTGGATTTAATTATGAAGTTTCAACCACATTCTACTAGTTGTTGTTCATCCTAATTCTCTTGTGAGCGATTTAGTGAATGGATTAGTCAAATTCTCATTTGACTTCACATAAGTAAGTGAATTATTCCATCTTTAATTAATTTCCCCAAGTAATCATGTTTTAGACTCATATATCTATACTTACCATTTTACACTTCATTGTATGCCCTAGCTAAAGTAGCTTGATTATTACACTGGATAAATATTGAAGAATTATTCATTTCTCCAAATGCAATTTCATACATTAAGTCCCTAAGTCATTCGGCTTCTTTTTTAGTTTCAGCCAATCCCACAAATTTGGATTTCATAGTTGAGTGAGTAATACAAGTTTGTTTCTTGAATTTCCAAGAGACCGCAACTTCTCCAAGGGTGAATACCCAACCTGACTTTGACTTATTCTCACCAACACTAGGTATTTAATTACCATCGATAAATCCTTCTAGTATTGTCGAAAATTTAGAATATTAGCGACTTAGATCTTTGGTTTTCCTCAAATGACCAAAAACTGTCCTAATTGCATTCCAATGTTCTTTACTTGGTTTGCTAGTAAATCGACTAAATTTACTAATTGTAAATGTTATGTCAGATATTTTACATTGCACAACATACATTAGACTTCCAATAACACTTGCATACTCAAGTTGTACTATCACTCTTCCATAATTCTTTACAAGTTTTAAACTGGGATCAAATGGCGTGTTAGCCTCTTTAATGTTCAAGTGTTTGAACATATTAACCACATTCTCAACATAATGTGATTGGCTCGACATACAACCCCTGTTAGTCTTGGTGACTTTGATATGTAGTATAGTATCCACTTAACCAAAATCTTTCATTTTAAATGTGGAAAATAGAAACCTATTTGTTTCTTTTATACCTTGCATTTGATTGCTCACAATCAACATATCATTAGCTTATAAACAAATTAGCACAACATGATTATCACATACTTTCGAATATATTTATCAACTTTATTATGTTTAAATTCTAAACATATTATTGTTAAGTCAAATTTTTAGTGCCACTTCTTTGGTGCTTGTTTTAATCAATATAAGGAATTCATTATTAACTTGTACACTTCATTCTTATTTCCGGATAGAACAAATCATTTTTGTTGTTCCATATAAATATCCTTATTGAGATCCTCATTTAAGAATATTGTTTTAACATCCATTTGATGTACATGCAAAATATAGATAGAAGCTAAAGCAAATATAATCCTAGGTTATGTTATTTGTGCAATTGGTACATACGTGTCAAAGTAATCTTTTTCTTCTTTTTTCTCAATATCCTTTGGCCACTAACCTAGCTTTAAAGGTATTGAGAGTACCGTCCGCATTGTACTCCCTCTTACAACCTACTTGTAGCTTATAGGCTTTGATCTAGGTGGTAAATCAACTGATTCCTAAGTGTTATTTGACATTATGTAATTAGTTTCATCATTTACAACATAAGTTTTATGATCGGTTTTCACTTGAAGACCATATGGAGTAGTTCTTATAACACTCTTTTCATTTACCTCAATCAAATAAAAAGAAATAAGTTGAGAGTTTAATTCATCCGGTCCTAACAATTTTGCCTTTCGAGCTCTTTTACTTCTACGAAGTTCAACATCCTTGATAGGTGTTTCTACTTTGATGTTATAGAACTAGGAATCTTTACTTGAGGTTCCCTTAAAGAATTGTTATTCGAAGATAATAAATTCTCAAAAAAACTTTGCTTCTCAAGACTCAATTATGACATTTGTTTTCTATTTTAATAGACGATATACTTAGCTATTTTAGGATCCGTATTCTTACAATAGCAAGACACCCTACACTTTGAAATAGCTAATGTTCAATTTTCTCCCATTCTACAATTTATATGGAGAAACCTTATATCTTTTAGAAGGAATCCTATAAACTCCGTGATACGCATTTAATAAAACTTCACTCCATAAGTTAGAAGACAACTTAGCATTTAATAACATAACATTTATCATTTTAACTAGTATCATATAATTTTTTTCAGTCAAACCATTTTTTTCGAGGGTTTTAGGTGCACTACATTGATGTATTATGCCATATTGTTTACCAAAAAAATAAATAAATAAATTCACTAGAAAAGTATTCACCTTCCCTATCATTTCTAAGAATTTTATTCTTTCTATTCAATTGATTTTCTACTTTGGCTTTATATATCTTAAATATGTTAACGTCTTCATCCTTATGTTTAATCAAATAGATATAGCAAAATTTAGAATGATTATCTATAAATGTTATGAAATATCAATTACCTCCTCTTGTCAATAGTCTATTTTATTCACATATATTGGAATGAATTAAATTTAACAAATTAGATTTCCTTTCAAAATATACTTAACACATAATTCCCATTTATTATGTTCTATGTTTTCACATGAATTATTCCAATTTTAATCATTTTTTTAAAGTAAACATGTTCTAACCTATCATGTCATAGAGAAATAGACTCAATAACATATTCAAATGCCTTTTATCAATATCATTGTCAATACTGCAAAGTTTGACCATTCCATTACTAAAATAGTCTTTTCCAATAGATATACCTTTTTCGAGAAATTACAAGTTTGCCCGACTTTAGACTTAATTCTTGATTTTCCCAACAAATCACCACCTACAAGATTTTTATTCATATTCGGTACATGCAATACATTTATTAATGTGATCTTCTTATTGGAAGAGAATTGTAAGTCTATGTTTCGTTTGCCAACAACCTTTGATTGAACTTCATTCCTCATTTGAATTTGTTCGTCATTCACTTCTTGATAGATTTTGAAAAATGATCTATCATAGCACATATGTATAGTAGTACAAATATCATGTCACCATCCTTGAACCTCTCATGAATTCACAATACTCACGGTAGCTATGATGTTGTCAATAGAGTTTACTTTGCCTTTTGTTTGCAATGTCCCAAGCATAATGTCCAAATTTGCCACACACATAACAAGGAACTTTTGAATTTCTTCTTGTTCTTTTTATCTTTCTTGGGGCTTGTGGATTTCCTCTTCTTGGAATTCTTGTTGTATTTGTTTGGTTGATTCATGGCATGGGCTTTGGAATTGCCCTCATGAGAATGTTCATTCTCATCTTGTGCCTGTGGTTTTTCTCAACTCAAAGATATTTTTGAATCTCTTCCCATTCACAATGATTCCACCAACTTGGAAAGTTTTGAAAATATTTATCTCCACGGCCTTCACTTTATTGATAATAACTTAAAACTCGTGTCTCGTGTACTTGTCCTAACAATGGTAAATTGTCCAAAAATTTGAAATCAAAATATTTAGAAGTCAAAAAAATTTTGGTACCTTTCTCCTCGACATAAAGTTTTTGGTACCTTTCTCTTCCACCTTGTATTTGGTTTCCCATGATTCGCCTTTTGCCGTAGGGTTATTTTTGTAGATATTATAGAGGTGATTGGATAGATTGTTCAAAACGTGTCATCTATATATTAATTCATTCTTCTCTCTTATTTCGTTTCGCCTTTGTTTCGTCGATGTCAATCGGGGTTGGTTTCAATATTGGTGTCAAGTTTGGATCCAAAATGTAGTAGATCTTCAAGGTTGTGAGATGAAACTTCAAGTTATCATTTTATCTTGTAAAGTTCGACCCCTTGAATCCATCAAGCCTGACAAGGTCTTGATTCATTATCTTTATTGTAGTCATGGTTATCTCGTTCTCCATGTTGTAAAATTCGTTTGAGATTATTGAACAAAGTTGATGAAAAACAAGAAAAAATCAACAACGAGAATCCACCAAAATAGAAAGCTTGAGCATGATTATGATTCGCTGTTCTCAAATGATATTTGCAACCACCAGGATAAGTACTTGAAGACTTTAAAAGGCAGATTGTTTGTAGGAGTAATCAAACTTTAATCCAAGTTTGAATCAAACAAAACAAACATGAAGAAGGAACTTTAAAGATCAATATTCAATTTGGTTTGATTTTGGATTTTGGATATAAGTGAGTTAATTTGATGTATATGATATATTTTTAATCAAGAAAACCACATATAGAATTACAATCACCTGCATAAAAAGATGCAAAAATTAAGATAAAAGAGTGTGAAACCGTTCAAAATGACACCAAAATTCAAAATCTACTGACAATTTTTTTGTGCTAAGCGACTGAGTAGTTCAACAAAATGGTCACTGTAATTTCAACACAAGGGAGGCTGCCCAAGCCATTTTTCGGCCTTCACTGTATTTTGTTTACGCTTGTTTTTCTTATGATTAACCACTCCAATCACTCCCAAAATCATTCCTGATTGTTAATTTGAACAATATCCAGCAACTTAATTTTTCGATTAATTAGTAATTGATACACATTTTTTGAATTTTCGATGCATGTGACTAGGACTAGATTTTGAGTAATGTTTGGTTAAGTATAGATAAACTCATTCCGCTTGTGTTATTCTATTATTTTAGTAATACTACCAAATTTTTGGAAGAAATCACACCATTTCCAATTTGAAGTATTGTTTCTCTATCATATGAAGTCAATTTTTTGTAGTTTATGTTTATTTCAAGTTATGTTGTGTAATGAAATTTTGGGAAGCTCGTTAACCTTCTACAATTAGCCCTGGAAAATTTGTATGAACATATAAACTGGATTATATCTTGGTCTTAACACCGTTTCAAAAATCTATTGTTATTTGTTACAAAATAGGTAGATTAAAATTCATTTTTCCACTGTATGTGGCAGAGTCACACTCAGCTGAATGTAGGAAACCATACCCACCTTTAGGGTTCTCTTTCCAATATATTCAAGGTTAAATGACCTAGAACATGTTAATGTTATTCACTAAACGATGTCACACTTGCATTTTCGGCGAAGCTCAATCTTTTAGTTGTAAAATTAAAAGGTGAATGCCAATAGATTTGATTTAGTTTTGGGTCAGTTAGTTGATGATGATGTTAATGTATGTTGATTTTTAAATTCTGCAGCAGGGAGAGTATTCAAGGCTTTTGGCAGCTAGGTGATGAGCTTCGAGGACATTCGAAAAATTCAGATGACCACGAATGGTTGATGACTGCTACTAAATTGGCAGAGCAAACAATGTCAAAAGGTGAGAGAAGGATTAACTTAGATCTCACAAAGGGTTCTGCCGAAATGAGGCCAATGGATAATTATGGGTTTCAGGAAGAAAACAAATTTGACAGTTTTAAATTCAACACGTTAAAACTGGACGCCAAAATGAACGAGAATGTGACCAAAAGTTCTCTGAATGCAGCATATCAGAATCCTGTGGGGCTTGCATGGTTGTTTTTTGCGGCTTCGTTAAGGTTAAATTGCTTCATCTACTTCTAAATAGTCAGGATATTGAGATTCATCTATACAAGATTGCTATGTGGAAGTAGTTCGAGAGAGGTTTACCTTGACTAAAAATGCTTGGTGTCTCCGTTCTTAGTTACTAATGCCTATGATGACGTTAATGAGCTTAATAGAGACTGATGCTCTCATTTTTTACTTTTAAGATTTTTGAAATAATCTTGGTGGCATAGAATTTTATTTACATCCTTGTGTGGATGTGACCAAAGCTAGCCCTGAGATTTTGGGTGTCTTGTGCGAGATTTTAAAATGGTGCTCACCTAAAATATATATGAGAAAAAATTTCAGTAATATTATTTCATTGCAAAAATATGATGTTTAATTTCATTTTTTTATTTTTTATTTTTACGTACATGAACAAGAAAAATATAAATAAAGCTCAAAAACATCTCTAGAACTTCATCAAAATTCATAGGTCATCAACACAGAATTATCCAAACCACTAACCTCTTCGTGCAATTCTATTTAAGCAAATCTTAAAAAATATATATATCAAGTGTAAAGTTTGAAATGCAACAAATCATGTAAAAATATTTATTCTCGCATTTTTAGAAGCAAACTCACTAATTAAACTTTCATAATCAATATTTTCTAAAAAATCTTGCTTAATAGATATCAAAGCTAATACATTCAATTGTTCTTGTAATATGGTTGATCGCAAATAAGATTTTAAAAACTTCAATTTTGAAAAAAATTCTTTCAACTGATGCAACAATAAAAAAAATTGTCAATAATATTCTATAAGCAATACATGTATTCAAAAAGCAATCTAATCTTTTCTAATAAGTCAATATATCAAAAGTCGTCTTTATTTCTTTTGTTAAAAGAATTCGCAAAATCGGTAACTCTTGAAATAAATCTTTGCCATCAAGATCGCAAAAATTTACATGTCTTAAAACAATGTTAAGACGATCACAACATGCTTTCAAATTAGCATCATCCAGTGAGTTTAACTTGTTAGAGGAAAATAAAAATCCAATTTTTTTTTCATATGAATTGAATTGATCAAACCTTCAGGTGATTGTGCATCATCTAAAGTAGGATTTTCATGAAAATGTTTTTTTTTTTTTTACGAATTATACGTTTCACTTGAAATAAAGGGTTAATTTTCATTTCAATGGCAATTTCATTAGCAATGTTTATCGCATCATTGAATCCAATTTCCTTTTATTTAAAAAATAAAAAAAAATCAGAACTTTCACTTCCAGAATAGAAACGTTAATAAGCATATTATTAGATTGTAAGCGTTTACTAATCAAGTTGACAGCATACAATATCTCATACCATGTGATCATAGCTACTAAAAACTGAAAATTGCCGACATAAATATTTAATTAAAAATAAAAATACAACCATAACAAAAATTTTTTTGGTGCCCCTACAATTTTGAGGCACTGTGTGGTTGCTCAACTTGCGCACCCTCAGGGTCGCCTCTGGATGTGACCATATGATGATTCTAATTGTACATTCTGTATTGTACTGGAATCACTCTCATATGTGTGCATTCTTTTGTAGGGTTACCTCCGACATGTAGACTTTGTGAGGACAATAACACCATGCTTACCTCTGTTTCTTTACAAATACACCAATCACCAGTTGCATAGTATTTTTGAGGTACATTACAATGTGTCTCAACGGGCCAGACGTGATAACACCCAATTAAGTGACATCCTGATTCCAAACCTTGATGTTGTAATTATGTGTTTTAATGCAGTAGTCATTAACTCTCCACTCAGGATGTTATATGCATCTATAATTTGTGTCGTTTACATACTAATGTTTGAGACCCATTTTTCAATAATACATTTTTTTTTCCAAACTCATTTTTAACCCCATATTCTCTTAAGAAAATAATACATACATACATACCTAAAATTTTTTCCTACTTTTCAATCCACATTCTCCAAAAATTCACTATTCCAAAATCTATTTTTATCAAATAATGGGCTAAATATATTTGGCATCTTTAATAAACGGCATTTAAATTGTTCCCCAAACTGACTCTATAGGTAGTAAGTTTTGGTGGTTCCAACATTGATTATACTGCTTGGGAAGATAAAGAAAAATGTAAAGGCGAGTCAACATGTAGTTGTATGAACTATGGGCTTCATATGCTTTCTGATGTGCTCTGGGATGCGCAACAAACTACCGGAGAATTAATGATTGTTGGAGAGAAGCTAAGGACCAATTTGGGCTTAATTAAGGATGTTAGAGTCACCAAGATGTTTGTTCAAGCTTTGGAATTCAAAATGTGGGAATTAACGTGTAATGTAACAATTTACATGATTGGCGAGAAGAGACCAAGTGCAAAGTTGGGTTTGATCATAGCCAATGAAATCATGCAATCAAGCGTCGAGATTACCAGGCTACAAAGGATGATGTTTGCAAGCTTAAAGTTGAGTTACATGTTAGTCATAAAGGCGAAATCATGTTCGGTGCATCGGATTCAAAGTTTTTGATGATATATGAAAAACGAGCAGTGTGGATTAAAATGGACATAACTTTTAGCTTGGGTATCGGATTTTTGCCCATGACTATAATTCGGAATTGTCACAAAATTCTGCACAAGGAGGAAGAGGATTCAAAAATTAGACTATGCAACTACATAGGCTTTTTTCGAGACAAAATTGAGGCTGGCTATTTGTTCCATGCGACTGCATTGATTTATACTATGTGACCACATAGTACAACTTCTGGATGCGATTTTTCAAATTTCGAGAGGTGTTCTATTTATGGTAGAGTTCTATTTATTTGATATCTTTGTAATCTTTTAGAGTAATTTCCGTCTTTAATTAGTTTTTCTAGGTTTTTCATATAAATAAGAGTTATTATTTCAATTGTAACAAGACTTTTCATATGAATAAAAATTGGATTTTCTCATGAAGCTTTGCTTCAATTTTCCTTGTTCTTCAATGGATAAATTAACGAACTTATCAAGGGATTAATTTCGTTATGGCGTTCTAGACCATTGGGTACGAATTACAACATGTGTAATCAAGGGATTTTACAATCTTCATTATTGTAGAGTTTTTTGGTTCATTATTTTGGAATTCAATTCCACAAATCCGGGTGAGATTTCGAGGCTTTTGATCACAAAGTCATTGGTTTAATATACCTTCGATTTCTTCGTTCATCGTTTAGAAGTTAAATACTAAACCTTGATCGTATTTGGATGTTTTTGGGATCCGATGTCAATTCACGTGGTTCAATAGTGAACGTGCTAACCAGGTTTGATTCACTTTCTGTATATAGTGAGGTTGCATGTTGCCCCAGTTTCAATTGTATCTGATTGGGACCCAAGGTTCACATAAACTTTTGGACGAGTTTATATCGGGCTATGAGAACTAAATTGAATTTTAGTACAGCTTTTCACCATCAAACTAACGAACAATCTGAACGGACAATTAAAACATTAGAAGATATGCTAGGATCGTGTGTCCTAGAGTTTGGTGGACATTGGGAAAAGCATCTACCTTTAATTGGCATGGTACCCTATGAGGCGTTATGTGGAAGGAAATGTAGATCACCTATTCATTGTGATGAGGTTGGCGAACGTAAGATCTTGGGCTCAGAAATTGTGGGGCAGACAGTACAAGCAGTTGAAAAAAATCAAAGTTAGCATGAAGAAAGCTAAAGATAGACAAAAAAAATTATGCAGATAAAAGGAGAAAGAGCTTGTAATTTACGATATGAGATAAAGTACTTTTTAGTGTTACACCCACAAAAGGGGTACTACAATTTGGTAAGAGGGGTAAGTTTAGTCCAAGATACATTAGCCCTCTCGAAATTTTAAAGTGAATTGGAAATGTTGCATTCCAGTTAGCCTTACCACCAGAGCTTTCAGCTATAAACGATGAGTTTTATGTATCAATGCTCAGAAAGTATGTCCGTGGCCTAACTCAATTGGACCTAAGTTACGAAGAAGCACCAATGTGCATCATAGCTCAGAATGTACAGAAACTTCGCAACAAAGAGATACCGCTGGTTAAAGTGTTGTGGCAACATCACTCTGTAGAAGAAGCTACTTGGGAGCGAGAAGTGGAAATGCGAGCCAAGTACCCACAACTCTTTGAGGAGTTCCAAGGTAAATTTCGCGAACAAAATTTAATTAAGGTAGGTTTTAGTATCCTAAATTTTTATTATTAGTCGTTAGATTAAAATTTAGGACTTAAATGCGCTATTATTAATGTCTAATAACCTTATTTGTTATTGACCTAGTTAAATGACCTTATTAATTACTAGCCAATAGTTTGAGGACCTAAGTGAAGAGTTAATTTGGAAATTAATGAAATTATATGTAAATTATATGTAACTATGTCAATTAGCCATGATTAAAGATGATTTATTGGACCATATGCATTATTCACCACATTTTAAGCAAAGTAATTTCTTTAACAACATAATAAAGGTAATTGATTTGACAACATGCATTATTTACACCAAGATTCTAGCCAAATCAATTGATTTGATCACATGATTAAATGTATTGATTTGAAAACTTTTAAGACAATGCACCAATTAGGCTGTGACCATGTCTAACATCTAGCTATTTCCTTTCAACTTTCTACACATGGTCCAAGACTTTGCACTATAAATAGGAGTTAAACTTAACATTGGATTATCCCTCACTAACTATTTACACTCTCCCTTCTTTATCTATATCACTATCACTTTGTCTCTACACATTCACTCTTTCTCTTATCTATTTCATATTAAATATAGTCGTACACTTATACAATCACGCAACTCGACACACGGCTCAAGGATTTCCCTCCAACGATCACTTCTTCTATCATTTTTGAATTGTCAAGTGAAAGGTAAGTGTAGTAGTAAGAATTGTTCTTTCATTATTTAAATTACGAAAATTTATGTTATGAATATCATAATACGAAAATTCAAGTTATGATTATGATAAGGGTCCTACATGTGTAAGTTCAAAGGACCTAAATTTAGTAGTGCTACGTACATGAATTATAGCTAAGAAGTTCGGATTTTAATTCCCATGACTCTATATGTATCTTATGATTTTCCGTATTTAAATATGAGATGCAAATTCTTTATTACTCATTTACTTAGATTTATATCTCACATCTATATGTTAAATACTTTATAGCTAACTAAAAGAGGCGGGTCCGAGGCGATTGGAGGTGGATTATGCTTGCATGGTTGAAAATGGAGAATGATTTAAGTAGTTAAAGATTTTAATGATGGTTATTGTATTTTTTTTTAAATTTATTTTAATCATTTCATGTTCAGAAAATATTATATTTTTCTTATTATTTATGAAAATATTATTTTACGGTACATGTATAATGAATCCAAATGTAAAGATTTGGGTCATTATACCAATGACATACATTTCTAAGCTGAAAATGACAATAACTGGTCTATTTATATATATATTAAGGCAATGCAAATGAACATCTACCATTGCAGCTTGATGCACAATTACCTCATCGTTGGGTCTGAAATTGGGTCCCGCTTAGTGCTCACCTCAAAGGTCACCCATTTAGAATCAATTTGGCAAATTTATAAATTATCAAAATTGATTAAATTTTATTTTCAAACACATATTTGAATAGTAACGTAAATATTGTTTATATTTTTATCTATTTATAAGTTAAACTGTTTATAAACGCATAACCCTTTTTATAGTAATTACCTATTTGGTCCTTGATATTTCAATTGGGTCATCTAATGTTACCTGCTAATAAATTTAACGTCTCAATATTTCATTAGCTTCATCTCTGGATAAATGTGCCACTACATTATATTGTACTTGCAAAATCTTGATATTGAGGATTACGTATTTTTGAATATGCTGTTGGTTGAAATACATTCAATTTAAACAAAATATTTTTATAGATTTTGCAATCGTAACAACTAAAAATGTAATATGCATCATATTGCTATTAAAAAGTTAAAAGATTTTATTGAGATAAATTAAGAATTTGTTTGAGCACATTTTTGAGAGAATCAATTTTGCAATAGTAATTTTTTTTTTTAATATTTTAGTTAAAAAGTAAGAAGATTTTTTGAGTATGTGTAAAATTATTTTATTGGTTAATGTGAAATTAAAAACAAGTTTGGATAAAAATGAATTTTGAAAAATGTGACTAAGGATTAAAGTATCCATAATGAAATTTAACTATGTTTTTAGAATAATACTACTGATAAATAACTAATCACAACTAAACGTTCATTGCACGTTATTTTGAATGTTTTATAAGTACTGTAATATTTGTAGATGCATGATAAAAAAATAGTAAAAAAAAAATATGCAAGATGAAATTTTTATTCAATGAGAATCTCTTTGTACACTATATATTTTTGTGTGATTAGGGGTATTTGACATATGACTTTACACATCAAATTGAAATTTGGTGTCTGCATACATTCACACGAAAAAATTTTCTTGAGTTATTTTACCTCTCAAGTCTGAAGATGATGAAAAGAGAAAAAAGTGAAAATAATAATTGAATATTAAGATTAAGGGCATTTTATAGATAATGTAATTACAAAATAAATAGTATCATATTAGACGTATTACCTCCTTGTCAATTAGGATAGGCATCAAAAAATCAAAATTTTCATCATTGTGATAATAAGATTTGACCAAACCCTTTTGAACTATCGTCACCTTAATGGACCTTCCATTTTCATACGTTGATAAGTCTCTTGTAACCTTTTATTCCATGATATGGAAGAGCAAAATATTTGATGACTACAATGAAATAACACCAATTTGTGAAACCTATTTAAATAGCTGAGAGATTAATTCATTTACGTCTAACACTCGTGAGAACAATCAAATATATTCATAAACATGGAATTTAATTAATTTAAATTAAATAAATGTAGAAAAATAATAATTTACATATACATGATCTTGAAAAAGATTTAGATAAAAATGTGTGTACGTGAACTTAGAGAATAAATTAATATCATAGATTAAATAAATAAGTATATGTAAACTTGAATAATTTATTTACTCTTAGGGTCCGTTTGATAGCAAGAATGAAATTTGGGTGGAAAGAAAACGAATTCTAGGGAATCGAATTGCCTAGAACTTGTTTTACTGAAAATTATTAATTAAATGTGTTTAATTAGTAAAAAAAAATGTTGAAATTTTAAATTTTTTAGTATTCGTTTGGATTTGTTTTTCATGAAAAATGTCAATTAAATGAATAAAATTTGTTATAATTGTGGATAGAATTTATTTTCATTGTTAAAAATAAAAAGATGGAAAACCCAATTCCTACCAAAACCAAAAGAATTGATTTTCCTTAAAAAAAAAAAAAAAAAAAAAAAAAAAAAAAAAAAAAAAAAAAAAAAAAGAGAAGAAGAAGAAGAAATAGGGGGTCACGTGAGGGGGGAATTGGAAAACCAATTCTATAGAAATTTTTTTGCCATCAAACATGCAGTTTTGGATGGAAATGGAAAATGTTTTCCAATTTCCATGGAAAATCATTCCTATCAAAGAGGCCCTCAGAGTAATTGAATAGTCCCCAAAACATATAAAGTGTAATTAATTTGTACAATTTTGATCTAAATATAAGAGAAATGCAAGTCCTTAAAATTAAATATTAATTACTATACATGAACACAAATAGTGAAATGCATAATTAAATGTCAAATACATATTGAAAAACAAAAAGTAAAGAATTTTTGAAATAATTGAATTGTAATAGAGCTAGAATCGGTAAAAAATGATTCTCACTTAATATGTCTAATTTTTAAAAATAATTTAAATAATTAGCAATTAATTTATATACATCTAAGACTTATGAAAATAATCAAATACATTCCTAAACATTTTATTTAATTAATTTGAATTAATGAATATGGAAAAATATGAATTTATATACAAGTGATCTTGAAAAAGAATTTAGACAAAAGGATCAATTAAATTCATGAACATGGAATATATTTAATTTGAATTAATGATTATAAAAAAATAATAATTTATATACAAGTGATCTTGAAAAGAAATCTAGACGAAATGGTGTGTACTGGAACTTGGAGATTGGGCCGGCTAAATAGGTAAATTTGGACTTAATGTTTTTAAATTGGAGAAACCGCCTGGCAAATGATCAAAACCAAATGTAGACATTTTGACCATTTCGTCCCTCATCAAATTTGTTTGAATTTGGAAATCATTTCACGTGTATCTTTTTCCAGTAAAATGCAAATCTTTGACCATTTTTGGATTCTTGCAGCCTCTTTCCATTTCGCTTGTTCCCAAGCCACAAGTTGGTTTGTGGGCCACCAACACATTAACAAAAATTTTAAAAAAATAAAATAAAATAAAATTGACGTAAACTGAAAATGGAAGGTAGTTCTTATTTTATTCCCATTTTCCATTCCTAAAAGCATTGCAAGGCACAATGAAAGACGAAAATTTACTACGGCGTTATTATAGGAATACATGCGCCATTGACTTTGAGCCAAATAATCAAGGAAACGATCCCACTCATTTTTTTGCATTTTTGATGCACTAATTTCAGCTACAACTTGTTCTTGTTCATTTGGAAGTTCTGCATCCCCTGTGTTGGGATTCGTCTCTACTCTTGTGAAAGCCTCGGTGACAACTCCTACCCGTCGAAGGAAGTTGTGTATACCCATGATAGCTACGATAGCAGCAGTCTATTCTTTGAAATTGTAACTTGGCACGCGATCCAGTATTTTTCACTGACCTTTCCAAGATACCAAATGCACGTTCAATTATGTTTCTACACGAGGAATGACTGAAGTTAAATTTCTTATTCGCATTGCGAAAGTTTTGTCTGTGACCTGTTTGACCACATTAGAACTGCTAAAAATGATGCAATATATCGAACATCTTATACGAAGCCATGTACCCAGGTCTATAGGCGAATCTCAAGTTGACGAGATAATATTTTCCCGAGTAGGATGCAAAAAATCAATTTTCGGACAATGTATAGCCCGTGCTAATATGCGTGAATCATGCATAGTCCTCACCATACCGGCAAGCACGAATATGAAATACAAATTGAAATCACATGCTACAAAAATGTTTGTGTTGGAATGCCCATTCAGCCGATAAAATTTACTCGTTCCTCACAACTCTGACGTGCGTTTCGTCAATCGCACCTATGCAATCTCCGAATAATGGATGTTTGTTCAAATTTGGTAAGTGATGCTCGACGCCGTAATTATAGTTAGTATCAGATCTTATTAGACGAGCATCAAATTCGACAACAACTGCGAGCACAGTCTTGAAGTAGTGTCCAATAGTTTTTAAAGAATGATTGAATAGCGTTTGAACCTGTTTATAGCCTTTTCCATGCGCTAATACGCACAAAACATTTCAACTTGTTCATAAACATCTACATGCTATCCACTGCGTAGCTCGTATTCATCGTGAAGTATAAGCGTGAACATCCACAACATTGCTGGATACATCTTGAACTCTGTATAAAACTCTTCTGGACTACATGTCATAGCATCTAGCATGAACACGTGTCTGTTTCTCTTGAACGGAAATCTTTTAATTTGACACCTCTATTCACAATAATAGTTTGCTACATCTTGCAGCTCTCATAGGAATTCCTCTTTCCCAACATCGACTTCATAATCACAGTAAGGCATGAGAACACAATTGAAATCCAAATGAGCCATTATACTTAGTAGTTGAAGTGATATTCTGCTAAGTGTTTTGAGATGAAGCAGAAGAAAAATGAGACCCCAATTGTGTTATTAGCCACCATTTTTTTAGAATGAAAGAGATTGGTTGCATGAGTCCTTTTTATAGAAGGTGTTCCTTCATCATACAAATGATGAAAACCTTGGAACAGTATGTAAAGAAACTCACAAAAAAGGAATATTGAAGCTGTTGATGTGAAGTGTAATAGTAGGGGGTCATTGTATGCAGGATTCTTACGAAAAGTTAATCACTCAAAGTAACATAAGGGTTGGCATATATTGAAACAGTTACATAGATATGATTGACGCGTTTCTCACGGTACATATGTGAATGTAAAAAATCAAAAGTACTAGTACAGTCCAAACGAAATTCATACATAAGCTCCGTACAAAGACGAAATAAATCCTAATAATGACCACCAACGGTGTTCACGTAAACCAACCATAATGGGAAAATTTTCTAGTTCGCAGCCCTCACTTTGACCGGGTCTTCCTGTACTCCTACCAGTTCTACTCGAACCAGTCCAATTTCTCAGTTGTGTCGTCCTCCATTGCAAGTATCTCCTTGTTACGCTTTAGGGACAGGAATGTGCACATCCAGAAGTACAAGTCAATTTTTTTAGTCTGCTCGTCGTCAACAACTCTTTCATGCATGTCTTCGTATACGACACCTCGAGACCAATCAAATTGTTAATTTTGGTAGCCACTTTCTCACTTGCAGAGGTAGCGTGATCGATAGAGTAAGATAAGTCCCTCACATAAATTTTTGTTTTCTTCTCTTTTTTCCTCCCCGTCGGACTTACGTTTGTCACCACTTCATGGCACCGGAGACGTCCATGCTCGATACAGTCTTATTTGTTTTATCAGCCTCATCACCTGACCCACTATTCTTCTCTTCCATCGGAGTAGAGCCATTCATGTCTTCGTGTCTACTATCTTCAAACATGACAAATCCTATTCTGCACCGCTTTGTCGGTGTGACAGCGTACTTTTCGTAGTCGAAAGCGTCCCCGAACAACATGATAAGTGTGCTTTTGCACACTTATTTAGATCACAAACATGACTTAATTACGAGCAAAATGTTTAAATTGTGACTTGATCTCGTTGAATTCATGCAATATAGGTGTTTCTATGGAAATGGTGGAATTCAGGAGAAAAGAGCCGAAAAGGGACTAAAATGGAGAAAAGTGATAGTTCAGGGATCAAAGTGCAATTATCCAAAAGATGGTCCGAAGGAAAAATCAAGGAAGTGAATGAGCTAAGTACCAATTTGGTGATATTATGAGATGATGAAAATAAAAGAAACAAGCAAAAAGGACCAAAATGAATCAAACTGAAAGTTCGGGGACCAAGTTACAAATAATCCATAGATGAGACCGGAAATGGAATGAAGATTCAAGAGTGTTAGAGGTCAATTAGATGAGGAAAGGAGTCAAGAGGTGAAATATGGTCAAAGTATTATCAAGTATCAATTTTCAGGCGAAAAAGCTATGCTTGTGATTTTTAGTTTTCACTTGAGATCCATTTTTGGCATAGTAAACATCAGAATTTGAGGAATCATATTTCATCAAAATGTAGATCTTTGAGTTTTCTTCCCAATTCACTTTGAATCACTTCAATCCGAGATTAGGGGAGAAAGTTATGACCAAAATACTAAACGCTATCCGACGGAAAGAATGATATACTATGCGGTCACATAGAGGCCTCCCAAGAATTTTTTTCTCAAATTTTTTTTACTCTATGCGACAGCATAGAAATGTACTATGCGGTCGCATAGAACAAGATTCGGGGCCGATTCT
>NC_036247.1:36142839-36207385 GCF_002742605.1 Olea europaea var. sylvestris
ACAAAAAAAAAAAAAAAAAAAAAAAAAAAAAAAGAGAAGAAGAAGAAGAAATAGGGGGTCACGTGAGGGGGGAATTGGAAAACCAATTCTATAGAAATTTTTTTGCCATCAAACATGCAGTTTTGGATGGAAATGGAAAATGTTTTCCAATTTCCATGGAAAATCATTCCTATCAAAGAGGCCCTCAGAGTAATTGAATAGTCCCCAAAACATATAAAGTGTAATTAATTTGTACAATTTTGATCTAAATATAAGAGAAATGCAAGTCCTAAAAATTAAATATTAATTACTATACATGCACGTAAATAGTAAAATGGATAATTAAATGTTAAATACATATTGAAAAACAAAAAGTAAAGTATTACTGGAATAATTGAATTGTAATAGAGCTAGAATCGGTAAAAAATGATTCTCACTTAATATGTCTAATTTTTAAAAATAATTTAAATAATTAGCAATTAATTTATATACATCTAAGACTTATGAAAATAATCAAATACATTCCTAAACATTTTATTTAATTAATTTGAATTAATGAATATGGAAAAATATGAATTTATATACAAGTGATCTTGAAAAAGAATTTAGACAAAAGGATCAATTAAATTCATGAACATGGAATATATTTAATTTGAATTAATGATTATAAAAAAATAATAATTTATATACAAGTGATCTTGAAAAGAAATCTAGACGAAATGGTGTGTACTGGAACTTGGAGATTGGGCCGGCTAAATAGGTAAATTTGGACTTAATGTTTTTAAATTGGAGAAACCGCCTGGCAAATGATCAAAACCAAATGTAGACATTTTGACCATTTCGTCCCTCATCAAATTTGTTTGAATTTGGAAATCATTTCACGTGTATCTTTTTCCAGTAAAATGCAAATCTTTGACCATTTTTGGATTCTTGCAGCCTCTTTCCATTTCGCTTGTTCCCAAGCCACAAGTTGGTTTGTGGGCCACCAACACATTAACAAAAATTTTAAAAAAATAAAATAAAATAAAATTGACGTAAACTGAAAATGGAAGGTAGTTCTTATTTTATTCCCATTTTCCATTCCTAAAAGCATTGCAAGGCACAATGAAAGACGAAAATTTACTACGGCGTTATTATAGGAATACATGCGCCATTGACTTTGAGCCAAATAATCAAGGAAACGATCCCACTCATTTTTTTGCATTTTTGATGCACTAATTTCAGCTACAACTTGTTCTTGTTCATTTGGAAGTTCTGCATCCCCTGTGTTGGGATTCGTCTCTACTCTTGTGAAAGCCTCGGTGACAACTCCTACCCGTCGAAGGAAGTTGTGTATACCCATGATAGCTACGATAGCAGCAGTCTATTCTTTGAAATTGTAACTTGGCACGCGATCCAGTATTTTTCACTGACCTTTCCAAGATACCAAATGCACGTTCAATTATGTTTCTACACGAGGAATGACTGAAGTTAAATTTCTTATTCGCATTGCGAAAGTTTTGTCTGTGACCTGTTTGACCACATTAGAACTGCTAAAAATGATGCAATATATCGAACATCTTATACGAAGCCATGTACCCAGGTCTATAGGCGAATCTCAAGTTGACGAGATAATATTTTCCCGAGTAGGATGCAAAAAATCAATTTTCGGACAATGTATAGCCCGTGCTAATATGCGTGAATCATGCATAGTCCTCACCATACCGGCAAGCACGAATATGAAATACAAATTGAAATCACATGCTACAAAAATGTTTGTGTTGGAATGCCCATTCAGCCGATAAAATTTACTCGTTCCTCACAACTCTGACGTGCGTTTCGTCAATCGCACCTATGCAATCTCCGAATAATGGATGTTTGTTCAAATTTGGTAAGTGATGCTCGACGCCGTAATTATAGTTAGTATCAGATCTTATTAGACGAGCATCAAATTCGACAACAACTGCGAGCACAGTCTTGAAGTAGTGTCCAATAGTTTTTAAAGAATGATTGAATAGCGTTTGAACCTGTTTATAGCCTTTTCCATGCGCTAATACGCACAAAACATTTCAACTTGTTCATAAACATCTACATGCTATCCACTGCGTAGCTCGTATTCATCGTGAAGTATAAGCGTGAACATCCACAACATTGCTGGATACATCTTGAACTCTGTATAAAACTCTTCTGGACTACATGTCATAGCATCTAGCATGAACACGTGTCTGTTTCTCTTGAACGGAAATCTTTTAATTTGACACCTCTATTCACAATAATAGTTTGCTACATCTTGCAGCTCTCATAGGAATTCCTCTTTCCCAACATCGACTTCATAATCACAGTAAGGCATGAGAACACAATTGAAATCCAAATGAGCCATTATACTTAGTAGTTGAAGTGATATTCTGCTAAGTGTTTTGAGATGAAGCAGAAGAAAAATGAGACCCCAATTGTGTTATTAGCCACCATTTTTTTAGAATGAAAGAGATTGGTTGCATGAGTCCTTTTTATAGAAGGTGTCCCTTCATCATACAAATGATGAAAGCCTTTTAACAGTACGTAAAAAAACTCACAAAAAAAGAATCTTGAAGCTGTTGATGTAAAGTGTAATAGTAGGGGTCGTTGTTTTTGCAGGATTCTTACGAAAAGTTAATCACTCAAAGTAACATGAGGGTTGGCATATATTGAAACAGTTACATAGATATGATTGACGTAGTAACACATATGGATGCAGAAAATCAAAAGTACTAGTACAGTCCAAACGAAATTCATACATAAGCTCCGTACAAAGACGAAATAAATCCTAATAATGACCACCAACGGTGTTCACGTAAACCAACCATAATGGGAAAATTTTCTAGTTCGCAGCCCTCACTTTGACCGGGTCTTCCTGTACTCCTACCAGTTCTACTCGAACCAGTCCAATTTCTCAGTTGTGTCGTCCTCCATTGCAAGTATCTCCTTGTTACGCTTTAGGGACAGGAATGTGCACATCCAGAAGTACAAGTCAATTTTTTTAGTCTGCTCGTCGTCAACAACTCTTTCATGCATGTCTTTGCATACCACACATCAAGACCAATCAAATTGTCCATTTTGGCAGCCACTTTCTCACTGGCAGAGGTAGCGTGATCAACAGAGTAAGATAAATCCCTCACATAAATTTTTGTTCTCTTATCTTTTTTTCTCCTCATCGGACTTACATTCGTCACCACTTCGTAGCACCAGAGACATCCATGCTCGATACAGTCTTATTCGTTTTATTGGCCTCATCACTTGACCCACTGTTTTCCTCTCCGACCAGAGTAGAATCGCACATGTCTTCATGTCTACTATCTTCGAACATGGCAAATCCTATTCTGCACAGCTTTGTCGGTGTGACTGTGCACTTCTCACTGTCGAAAGCGTCCCCGAATAGCACCTTGTAACTATATACCTCTTTGCAGTCTTTGTGTTTTGAAATCTTTCTATTCCTTGTTTTCCTGTTACGAAGGCCAAAAACGAAGTGGAACATAAGAAATATGTAATCGTGTAAGGGAAACGCAACAAAATGCATATGCAAATATGAGGAAGCTCAATTCACAATCACTGGCGTAGAGCTTCCTTGGATTATATCTACAATATGTAAGTGCATGCTACATGAAACAGAAATGTGTAGAGTTATTTTAAGTTGGCAACCAACCAAGAAAATGTTAACCTAAATCCTACCTTAGAAATGCCAATGAAACGCACAAATGTGGTACTGAAATGGTTAAAGATTCGGGGGGCTAGTTATCAATTTGAAAATGAATGCATGTGATGTTCTTCCGTAAACTTAGACGGAATAAATTTATTATTTCCATGTTCTTTTATTAACAATTTAAAATTAACACTAACATACTAATAAACTATTTTTCTTATCACTTATCTCAAGAGATAAAAGGAAAATCAAAAAATTTATATCCAAGCACTTGAATATCAATTCAGTAATTTTTCATAGATGAAAGCACCAAACCACCAACTTATCTTTATTCAATTTCATCACATTATAATGTAATGAAAATCACGTACAAAAGGAGGGCAATATATACTTCACTTAATATTTTGTCAACCGTAGCATTAATTAAATACATACACTATTCATAGTTCTGTGAAAAAGCAAACAATAAGTTAACTACTTTTAAACACCACTAATACTACACAAAATTATTATAATTATAATTTCCACCCATTCATTTTAGTTTGTATGCTAAAACAGATTGGCTCAAAGTTAACAGCGATGAAGTTACTTTTCACTTTGAATGAAACAAGTGTTCAACAAGAGAAACATCTGTTTTATCGGGTGTGACTAGCCGAGTGAAAAGCACAAATGTTTTATCTCAAGATTTCTGGTTGTTCGTTTACATTAAGAAGACCCAGAATTGTATCTTGAACTAGTCGATTTCGTCAGATCTTCAAATAGAAAATTACATTGTTCCTGCCATATGAACCCATATTTTGATTAACAGCATATGGAACGACATTTTTAACCGTTTACCTTGTTCATAAAGAATCCTATTCTCACGTATCACTACAGCCCCGTCCAAAGTTAAATCTCCGGTAAAGAAACATTCTAAACAATCCTATTCTCACGTGAGCCAAAAATGAGAATGATGAGTCAAAGGAGCAGAGTACCTTAATTTCGCACCCACCACTCGTCCGAGGCAGAAAGTCTTCCTGTTGCGGAGATGTATTTGACACTAGTGCAGTTGAGCAAGTCTTGGAACTGTTTATGCTTTTACTAATGAGCATCCCAATGATTCTTAAGCTACTGCTTGCTCCAATCATAATCGAAGTTGGAGTTGAAAAAGTGGAGGAGTGTATTCCATCCTTGTTCCGTGAAGCATTTTTCGTTACAGTGACCATCCACTATGAAGGCCTCACGTGTGGTAATGAAAATTCGGTTCTCGCATGGATTCCATTGGACGTTCTTTTGGGCCGATGCTTGGGTCTTGCTTGGAGGAGGATTAGACGTGGAAGAATGTACTTGTGGCCCATCTGCAACGACAAATGGCAGGATGTAGGGCGTTAAATAAGTTGGGGACTGCCAGAAATAAAAATTCGACTGTCATGCACAAGAAACGTCGAAATCATCAACACTTACCGTAGGAAAATAAGGATCCATGATGTGATCATGTGAGCGTGGTTTCGCACGGCCAAACAAGGGGATGCGTGTCGTCAAGGAGGTTTGTCTTTTGCTGATAGAAGGTGCCTTTTTCGATGTACTGTAGAAACCTCAAACGGAATAATCCGGAGCTTGACTTCACGACTGATTGGAGAAAAATAGCATGACAAGTGTAAATCTGTGGGAGGAGAAAGTAGGTGGAGACAAGAATGATAGTGCGTAGGTGAGGCAGGAAATGAGGAGGGCAATTGTGGAAAATGGAGTGTAAATGCCTGAATTTTGGTGTGAAGATTTGTCAAATTTTCGCAATTTAAAAAGTTTAACGGTCCAATTTTAGCTATATAGCCGGCCCAACACAAGCGCCTAATCTATTTATAAATTAAACTGTTTATAAATGGATAACTTTTTTTAGAATAATTTCATATTTGGTCCTTATTATTTCAATTGGATCACCTAATGTTAACTGCTAATAAATTTAATGTCTCAATATTTCATTTGCTTCATCTCTAGATAAATATGCCACTACATTATGTTGTACTTAGAAAATCTTGATATTTATTTTTGAATATGCTGTTGGTTGAATTGCTTTCAATTTAAATAAAATTTATTTATAGATTTTGCAATCGTAACAACTAAAAATGTAACACGCATCATATTGCCATTAAAAAGTTAAATGATTTTATTGAGATAAATTAAGGATTTGTTAGAGCCCCATTTTTGAGAGATTCAATTTTGCAATAGTAATTTTTTTTTAATATTTTAGTTAAAAAGTAAGAAATTTTTTGAGTATATGTGTAAATTATTTTATTGGACAATGTGAAATTAAAAACAAGTTTGGATAAAAATGAATTTTCAAAAATGTGACTAAGGATTAAAGTGGGACAATCCATAATGAAATTTAACTACGTTTCTAGAATAATGCTACTTGTAAATAACTAATCATAGGTCAACAAGGGTTGCACGTTATTTTGAAATGTTTTATAAGTACTGTAAACATAATATTTGAAGATGCATGAATATAAAATATAGTAAAAAAAAAGAATGTTATGTGAAATGAACTTTTTATTCAACGAGAATCTCATTGTCCACTATATATTTTTGTGTGATTAGAGATATTTGACTTAACTAAAATCTTTGTAGTTGTCATATGACTTTACACGTCAAATTGAGATTTGGTGTCCACATACATTGACACAGAAAAAATTTTCATGAAGTATTTTACCTCAAGTTTGAAGACGATGAAAAAGTGAAAATAATAATTGAATATTAAGATAAAGGACATTTTATGGATAATGTAATTACAAAATAAATAGTATTATATTACACGTATTACCTCCTTGTCAATTAGAATGAGTAGCAAAATATCAAATTTTTCCGCATTGTTGTAACAAGATTCGGTCAAACCATTTCGAACTACCATCACTTTAATGGACCATTCATTTTCATACGCCGATAAGTCTCTTATAACCTTTTATTCCATGATACGGGAGAGCAAAATATTTGATGATTAAAATGAAATAACACCAATTTGCGAAAACAATTTAAATTGTTGAGAGATTAATTCATTTATGTCTAACGCTTGTGAGAACAATCATATATATTCATAAACATGGAATCTAATTAATTTAAATTAAATAAATTTAGAAAAATAATAATTTACATATACATGATCTTGAAAACGATTTAGATACAAATGTGTTCGTGAATTTGGAGAATAAATTTATATCATAGATTAAATTAATAATCATGAAAATAAATAAGTATATGTAAACTTGAATAATTTATTTACTCTTAGAGTAATTGAATAGCCCCCAAAACATAAAAAACGAAAAGTAAGGTATTACTGAAACAATTAAATTGTAATAGAGCTAGAATTGGTAAAAAAATGATTCTCACTTGATGTGCTAATTTGTAAAAATAAATTTATTTTATTTAATTAATTTGAATTAATGAATATGGAAAAAAATATTAATTTATATAGAGGTGATCTTGAAAAGAATTTCAACAGAATGATCAATTACATTCATGAGCGTGGAATATATTTAATTTGAATTAATGAATATAAAAACTTTTTTATATACAAGTGATCTTGAAAAGAAATTGAGATAAAATGGTGTACTTGAACTTGGAGATTAAATTAATAATCTTGAAAATAAATAAGTGTACATAAACTTGAATAATTTATTTACTCCTAAAGTAATTGAATAACTCCCAAAACATATAAAATGGAACTAATTTGCCCAATTTTGATATAAATATGAGAGAAATGCAAGCCTGAGAAAAATAAATATTAATTATCATAGATGCACGTAAATAGTGAAATGCATAATTGAATGTTAAATACGTATTGAAAAATGGAAGTAAAATATTATTGAAATAATTTACTTGGAGAATAAATTCATATTTTAGATTAAATGAATAATCTTGAAAATATAGAAGTGTACATGAACTTGAAAATTTTATTTACTCCTAAAGTGATTGAATAACCCCCAAAACATATAAAGTGGAACTGATTGCACCATTTTGATCTAAATATGATAGAAATACAAGCCCCTAAAAATAAATATTGATTATCATACACGCATGTAAATAGTGAAATGTATAATTGAACGTTAAATACATATTGAAAAACTAAAAATAAGATATTATTGAAATAATTGAATTATAGTAGGGTTAGAATAGTTCAAAAAATGATTTTCACTTAATTTGATATTTAATATATTGTAGATAAGTTACATAATGATTTGCATACATATGATGTGTCAAAAAGAGAGTGAGAAAGTTTTATTTTATTTTATTTGTGTAAATAAATTTTGATCCAATTGTATCCCATCACAAATAATACTATTTATACATAAGTAGTTACATAATGTTTTACATACAAATAAAATGTCAATTAAAGAACTCGGATTGAATCTATATATATCAGTGTGAAATTCATTTTTATTTGGTGAAAGAAATTTTGACCCAATAATGTGTCGCTAGATCATAGGAATGTGGGATATTTTTAAAATTGACCTTGTCAAATCTCTTATTTTTCGCTTTAACTTTTTAACTCTATCATATTTCCATAATGGCCTTTTGGATGGTAAAAGATAAAGATGCCCTTAAGTCTATTATATAGCTACAAAATATTATTTTATTTAAAAGACAATACTACCATTTTAGTTAACAAGTGAAAATTAAACAATTTTCATTTAAAATTTCAAAATCAGCTAATTTTTCTTATCTGTTTATTCCAATACACATAAAAACTTTCTCATTTTCCATCTTGAACTTCAAAATCTCATAAATTTATCGAACGTTGAAAAGGAAAATATTTTTTTTACATCAATCACTTCGAATCATAATTATATTTACAAATGTTTAATTTCATTTTCGTTAAATTAGTAGACCTTTTTAATTGATAAATCTTATTTTGACATAGATTAACATGTAGATAAATTTTTTAACAGATATAGAAATTTTTAAAGAATGAATAAGAAAAAATCATTTGTATCATAAATTCTTTCAAACTGGGGCAGAACACAACCAATTGTTATGGCCGATCGTAACTGTCAACGGTTACCAGTTGGCCCAGCCAGCTATAATTTTTTTATAAATTTCTGTTGCCACTGTAATTGAGTGATTTTGTTACTATTTTTCTTATAATTAAAAATTTTGTCTTGTCATGCAGATATGGTTGTAGTCCTGATTTATTACTTTGGTGATTTCGAATTAGATGAAAATAATCGATGGGTATGAGAATTGATGAGTGATATATATGGTGGTATTCCAATTTTCATGACAGAGAATACATTGTATGTGCGAATGTACCAAGACTTATAAAACAAGCTGAATGTTGATTATTCTCAGTATGATATGAAACTGAGATTTTTATTCGACAATAATTCACCCGTTTTGATTCCACTTATGAAGGTTGCTTCTGATGTTGAAGTGAATTATCTATTTGATTTGAACAATATGCACACGACTTGTTTTGGTGTGATTTTAGTAATGAATGATGTCGAAGGTGAACATGAAGTTTTTGACGGAGCGAATGACATTGCCAATGATTTTGAAATACAGTGGTAATAGCTCGCAAGGATGATGTGGTTATTCTCTAGACATTTGTTCCTCATCATGATCTCGTTGTTACGCACAAAAAATTTCGTCGATAATTTATGACAAGGAGAATGAAAATGAATTTACAAATGGAGATTTAATTGCTTTATCCCATCAGAGACATGAGCGGGATGTGAGCTCAGGAGTTGGATCGAGGGACTGTCCTCTAATTCTTTGCTTGTGGTTCTCAATGATGAGGATTTTACATGTCAAGCAACTGTTTGAAATAAAGAAAAATTTACAGGAAACTGTGCACCGGATGACATTAAAATACAACTTTGAGTTCAAGGTAAAAGAAATCAAACAAGTTATTGTTTACAATTGTTTGCATTGGCAACAGTTGTCGTTGGCACTAGCAAGCGACTAAGATGGATACAAATGAATTATTTATGATTCGTAAGTATACACGATAACATACTTACGAAGTGAGAATTTGTTAAAACGATTAAAGGAAGCTCGAGCATGGTTTATTGGTCCACAGATAATACATAAGTATTATAACTCACAGATGATCCACAGACTTTTAGATATCATTAACGACGTCCATTGAGAGTACAGAGTGGTCACGAGCTACCAAAAACCTAGAAGGCCAAAGAATGCACGTTGAAGAATTTAATGGGCTCGACCGAGGATAGCTATTCTAAATTGGCTAGGTATTATCATAACATGTCGAAAACTAATCCTGGCTCTTTTTATTGAGACGGAGGCACGAGAATTGTTTTAAGTTTTTCTTCAAGGCTCTTGAACAATGTACTCGGGAATTTCGAAATATGATACAACTTGTAATTCTAGTCGATGGTACAACTCTGGAAGTTAGATACCGAGACAAGTTGATTATTGCTACATGTCAAGACAGCAACATTCAAATTTACCCTATCGCATTCGGCATAGTTGACAGCGAGAATGATTTATCGATGTGTTAGTTCTTTATAAAGTTGAGGGAGTGATCGGAAAGTCGAGGATTTCCTTTGTAGCTAATCAAGGATCGTCTATAATAAATTATATCGCTAAAATTTTTTTCAAGGTGTATCATGGATGTTGCATGTATCATATAAAAGATAATCTGAAAACTAGGTATCGGGACAAAAGCATCATTTTATTGTTCAAGAAAGTGATCAAAGCTTATAGTGTTGAAGAATGTAATAAGTTTATAGTCGAAATAAATAATTAAATAATGATAGTGTTAAAGAGTGTAATAAGTTCGAAATCTTTCAATGCATTGTTCAAGAAGGATCGAGAGTTACCAATTCTCGTAATGATTGAGAATATTCGTAACAAGTTGCAGCAGTGATTTTACGACTGACGTGCAGATAAATAGAGTTGCAAGAATCACAGAGTTGTGCGTGCGGCTAGCCTGGACTCAAGATGATAAACTCTTTAAAGCTGCAGAGATTGCAAGAAAGTTGAAGTGGAATCACTAGATGTGTTGCGCTTCTCCATGAAATGTGTACGTAATATGACATACATGGTGGACTCGACAAATAACACGAGCACTTGTAGTCGATTTCAGTTGGAGAGTTTTCTGTATAAGCATGTAGTCGTAGTGGTTATGTATCGAGGCTTGGTAGTGAGAACATTATGATCTTCTTATTACCTTGGCTGATTCTTGAGAGCAGCGTATGTTGAGACTATATTTTCTATACCGAAGAAAGTCGAGTGGAAAGTTCCTAGTCATATTCTCTCACTTAATACATTGTTGCTACTAGAAGTTGAAATATGTGGTTTTGCACGTTCACGTACATCTAAAATACCATCTACCAGAGAATTTTCTCGACTGCGTAGGTACGACAGGTGCAGAGCAATAGAGCATTCTCGCTAATTTTGTACAATTCAGATTTTCCTAAATGAAAATTAGACCGATGTATAATGATATTGCTATTAAATGAACAATATTTATATTTATATTTATTTTACAATATTCAAAATTATTTCGTAATTAAATAAATAATTAAATATGTACAATTATTTCATAATTACAAAAAAATTCAATGTACAATGTTTACAAAAAATTTACAATATTTACTATTATTTCATAATTTAAAAAATAATTTAATATACAATATTTACCGATCAAAATTAAATTCGTATAAATCACACCCTTACTTATTTCTATAAATCTGTATCTATGATTGATTGATTCCATCAACCTTATGTGTTATACTAAAAAAATCAATATACTTTATGGTAAACATGTTGCAATCGCCTTTACAATTTGAACAATAATATGTTAGTTCGGTACCGTGTAATTAAAAACTAAGTTTTAAAGTTAAAAAATTAAAAACACTTACAATATAGAGTGTCTCGCCGTTGTCATGTCCCATAAATAACTAGTCTGTCTTACTTGACGATTACTATGAGGCCGTGGTTGGAGATTTTGGATTGGCAAAGCTTCTCGACCACAGGGATTCACACGTCACTACTACTGTTAGGGGCACCGTAGGGCACATTGCTCCGGAGTATCTATCCACAGGCCAGTCCTCAGAGAAAACAGATGTTTTTGGGTTTGGAATTCTTCTGCTAAAATTGATCACAGGTCAGAGGGCTCTAGAGTTTGGCAAGCAAGCAAACCAAAAAGGGGCTATGCTGGAGTGGGTAAGCAACTCATTCTTTTTCCTTTCCTGAAATACTAATACAAAGTTCTGTAACAAACCGATCAATTGTGTATGGTCACAGGTGAAGAAAATTCACCAAGATAAGAAGCTTGATGTGCTGGTTGACAAGGATCTTAAGAACAATTATGATCGAATAGAACTTAAGAAACTCCAATTATGATTACAAAGGGGCTTAGTGTAATGTGGCTTACTTCTCTATATATGAACAAGGTGGAAATTGAAGAGGAAAGGAAAAAATATTTGCACAAAGAAAAATACCAAATTAGTGCCAAAATCATTAAAATGTATTTGAGAAATGAGAAAAAAGATTAATTCTAAAAAGCGAACGCATGGCGGACGGAAAAAGATTGATTTGCTCTTAAGAAATACTTTTTATACCAAGTTGTAGGGTATATCGATTTAGAAATATTCATAAATATTAAACTATTATTAACTCCAAGATTGAAGTGAAGTAAATGAATAATTATGAGATTTATTTCATTTTGATGGAAATAATTTAATTTATTCTCACGCATGATTCCATTCGGTGCAATTGAGTCGTATGATCATCTTATCATTTCTCTAGAGTCCACTCACCAAGCCAAACTTAAATAAGGAAAAAGTAGCGACATTGCCCTCGAAGTCGAAATGGAAAGCATCGCCGTCGAATGGCCCGAGCAGTTGATATAATCAGGGGCGGACCCACTTAAGGTTGACTGGGGTCGGCCTCCCCCACTAGATTTTCAATTTTTTTTAAAAATTTTTCTTGAGGTTTTTTCAGGTTTTCCCGGGTTTTTCCTATGGTTTTTTGGTTTCGCTCCCACTGAATTTTTATCCTGGGTCCGCCCCTGAATATAATAGTGCATCGATGATCTATCCAGAATATTGTACCACCTTCAACTGATACAGGAGTCAGATGAAGGACTGACACAGAATATCCGCATGCTGATCATTTATCAGGTCCAGTATTTTAGTGAAACTGTCCAAGCTACTGTCCCAAGTAGCTTTCCCCGCATTCGTCTCAATTTCTCATCTAGATGGTATTTCATTATACAAAAATTTAAATGATATAACATTGAATAAGAGATAACGAAATAAAGCATAATCTCAGAATATTAAGCGAACCAAATTGTAACTATTATTCGGAAGATGTAGATTCATTTTACATCAATGCTAATAAAAAACTAAATGAATTACAAATAAAAAAATTATTATAATTTTTTTTAACTATAATTGAAAAAATTAAAATTAAAAAATAAATATTATTTAATTTAAATAGAAAAATATGTTTTATCACAAAATGAGAAGAATTAAAAAGAATTTTAAATCGAACAAAAAATTATATTTATAATATGAAGAAAAACGAAAATTTAAAACAATTTTTCAAAAAAATTATAATAAAAACAAGACAAATTAAAAAAAAAAGGAAAAACAATTCAGGGAAAAAAGGAATAAAATAAAAAAGAAAGAAAAAGAAAAAAAGGGAAAAAAGAAAAAAAGAAAGAAAGAGTAAGGAAACAAAAAAGAAATAAAAATAAAAGAAAAGGAAAAAAGGGCCAAAAATTTGGCCCAAACGAGAGCTGGGCTGACTGTTGGCCCATTTTTAAAAAAAAACAAAAAGAAAAAGAAATGGTACAATCGGCTCAATTGACTTAATAGGCAACCCTAAATTGACTATTTTCTCGTCGGAAATGAAAAGTCGCCATTTCCGATGGCTAATTGGCCATTTTTTTTTGTCAAAATTCATCGTAGACCAATAATCTACATAAATAACGAAAAATAAAATTATAAATAATAATTTAAATCACAAATTTCACAAGATATACAAAATAAAAAATTATTCTCTTAATCCCACAAAAAAACTAACATTGTTAAAAATAATAATCGAATTTTGTGATTGTCGAAGTTGGGTAGACTTTAAGGATGACAACTCTCGACCGGATTCGACCGTTATAGTTGACTACTTGAAATTTTCTTTTTTCCTCATTTTCTTTCCTCTTTCTTTGATTGAAGATGTCAAGATGAGGGTAGAATTGACAATTTGCCATTTATATATCTATTTAAAACTGAACTTTTTTTTTATTTTTATTTTTTGTTGACAATGGTCCAAGGCCACTTTGGAGACGATGTCAACCAATCATTTCCACGAATGTCCTCTAGGAATGTAAACTATCATCCAAATCCACTTCTCCGTCCGAGTATCCCCGCTGCTGTCTCTATCCAGATTCAAGAAGCTGAGCAAACGGCAAACGACTGGAGGAACTGAAAAATGCCTGGACTAACTGCACCATCCGATTATTCGCAAGAGCCCCCTCGCCACCCTGCCCTTCTGATTAATTCCACGGTTCGCAATAATAACTCATCTCTCTCTCTCTCTACACCCTTTCCTAGATGCATCCTTGATCGTGCACACTCTTTTCTTTAGTTTTGAAGAAAATTTCCAATTCTTAAAACCGTTGAGAACAGAGAATTTGAGTTTCTTGATTCTTAATATCTAATTGTCTTACCTGTTGAATATGTGTACTGAACATTTTGTCCTACTGATAATTGGCCCTAGCCCCTACTCCAACTTCAATAGGCAAGAATATAAAAATTATATGTCCTAAACTCTCATTCTTAAGTAGTTATGATTTACTACAAAAGATAACATTGTTATGCAATACGTTAGAAAATATAATTTCTCTTTTGAAGTGAAATTTCCATTTTGGCAAATTTTTTATGTTAATCAATTACTGCTTTGTGTGCTTAATGGTGTAACAAATGTTGATCGGTGCTCTTTTGGTCCAGGCGCCCTTCAATGCTGAACCACACCGTTCCGATTTGATTTCGTCCTACGTTACGCCAGCAGATTTCTTCTATAAGAGGAATCACGGGCCCATTCCAATAGTTGATGACATAGAGAGGTCCAGCACCTTCCCTTTTTCATGAATACACCTTTTTTCCAGTCTTCATCTTGCTGAAATGTATGAATTTCATATGACTGACAAATTCTATTTCGTTGAGCAGATATAGTGTTTCTGTAACTGGTCTAATAGGGAACCCCAAAGAGCTGTACATGAAAGACATTTGGTGAGTGATATAGACTATTAATTTTGTGCCTTACCATGTCATTGTTTATCATCTTCCAAGGTTGTTTGAATTTTGGACTTATATTGTTTGTCAATAACAGGAAGCTACCGAAATATACTGTCACTGCCACTTTGCAGGTATCTTTGTTCTTTAAGAATTATTTTATGTTTATAGAGGTTTGTTTTATCTCTTCTTAGTTAAGATGGTAAGAGGCGTGAATCAAGAGAAGGGTTATTTGCGTTTCTTTTTGGTGGCATGGATACATGCTAGGGCAACTATTGAAAGGTTGCATTACATTGAGAAATTTATGCCACGATTAGATGGTTAAGATGCAGATAAGTAGTACTACCTTTGAAACACTGAAATGAAGGTTGTCCAGGGTATACACTAGCCCCGTTTGGGAGTGATTTTTCACCCCCAAAAAATTGATTTTTTGACTGTTATTTCACTATTTCAACCGTAATTTTTGACTTACTCTTTCACAGGTGGTTCCTACTTTTCTCCTAACGATCAAAAAATCAATTTTCAAAATCATTACCGAACAGGCTCACTATAATTTTCAAAAGATCAAGTGATGAACATGTTGATTAAAATACTTCTAAATACATACATTCATATAGTGTATCTTTATTTTTATACTCTTTTATTTTTGAATATACTTCATACACTTTTTTAACTTGATTATGAATTTCGCTAGAGAAATATTCTTTGAAGTTACTTTTGAGTTGGAATGAAACTTAGTTTGGTTGTTGTTTGATTATATTAGTTGTGATAATTCTGTTGACAATATTGCTTAGATAAAAAACTATACATGGAATTAAATCACATAGTTTGGACCTTATAGAATCCGTGCTCTATTGATGTCTCCTTCCCACAATGCCAGCAACATAAATAAGCTCAATTGCTAATTCAAATAAGAGCACAAGAAAAAGACAATTACATGAAGATTTAATATTTACTAATGTATTAGAAGAAATTTAAAAATGATACATAATATGCAGTGGCGGATGCCGACTTTTTGAGTTGGGGGGCATGGGCATAATCAAACTTTCAAAAAAGTTGTGAGGAAATTTACATCTGAAAAGGTCATATTCCATGTATATTTACAACATGGGGTATGACTCTTTCAGATGTAAAATTTCTAAAATTTTTTAACATTGTACCTCATTTAAAATTTCCTAATAAAATGATGTAAATTATATTGAGTAATTTATTGCGCAAAAATTATAAATATTAATGAAATAATTAAAAAGTTTTAAAGAAAAGGTGAATTACATGCCTCTTTTTAGATGCACGTTTGACGCACATTTAACTATTTTCGATGTCTGTTTGAAACATTCGATATGTGTATGATGTAGTTCTCGAACGAGTTTCAAGATCACGTAGGCAATTTGTTTCGAATTGCTTACGATCGTAGGAGAATTTTTAAAGTTAACATGTTATCAAAAATCTCAAAATATCAGTTTGGCATTACTTACTTTGACAGATTGTAATATTTGCAAAGTTGGTTGTTTTGCGCACTGTTAACGATGTAAAAAATTAGGCTTTTAGCACTTTGAAATGGTATTAAGAATGTAATGTTTTGACTTTGTTTGGCAACCTGTAATTACCAGCCCAAAAGTTGGGGGGTCAAATGACCTCCATGCCATCCCTTGTGTACGCCCGTGATAATGTGCCCAGAGCATCTTATCATGGTTTATACTAGGAATTTACTGAATTCATGAGCTAATGATCATAAAAATGGAAGGTACATAGCCATATAATTTATGAGTTATAATGGCTGCGAGCCAGCATAGTAGCTCATGGTATTATACAATATGTCTCCACTGAGGTTAGGGATTCTGGTTATGCCGAATAACTTCCACCTGCCTATTTGTGAATGGGTATACTAGCTTTCTCGAGTTTTCTTCTCTATTTTGCTAAGATGATTTGTACTTTTACCTTTCTACTTGCAGTGTGCTGGAAATAGAAGAACTGCCATGAGCAAAACTCTCAAGGTTAAGGGAGTTGGATGGGATATTTCTGCAATAGGAAATGGTAAGTACATTATGAAAAGAATGAATTTTGATTCTGTTAAACTATCTATTTATCTAGAAAATGTTGCCTATCAAAGAGAGAGCATTATATGTTGAAGTGTCCTATATATAAAGCATAGTGGCTTCATTTCAAAATATTTAATTCCGTGATGAAATTATTATATTTTGGATTGAATTAGCTGTCAAAGTAAATAGTTGTATTCTTTACTATGTGGACTGGCATCCTATACGCCCTTGAAGGATTCGGAAGGCTTTTAAAGTAGTTGAGATAAACTGATTCAAAATGGGTTTCTCCTTTGTCTCAACAGCGATCTTTTAAAACTTTTATATTATATTAGATCAGTGAGTTTTGTTGGTTCCTGTTTCTGTTCCTTAATTTCCCATCGTCATGCATTTTGATTTCAGCTGTTTGGGGTGGAGCTAAATTAGCAGATGTTCTTGAACTGATTGGAATTAATAAGCCCTCACAGATAACACCATCTGGAGGAAAACATGTAGAATTTATAAGCATTGACAAGTGTAAGGTAATCACTTATTCCCCTCCTGGTCATATCACTTTTTGGTCACTGCACGATGTGAAAATTTTACTTGATATATTAATGTCAATATAAACACAGGAGGAAAATGGAGGCCCCTATAAAGCATCAATTCCATTAAGTCAGGCCACAAACCCCGAGGCTGATGTTTTACTTGCATATGAGATGAATGGAGAGGTATTATATACTTGATTATGTGACAAACATGTTTAGTATATAGTTATTAATCACGCTGCTCTCTCAATCAATTCCAGACGACCCCTTCCATGGCTTGACTCTACCCGCAAGAATGTTCTTCCTGTTCTTATGTGATTTATCAAAATCTTTTAGTAGCTTTTTCTCATAATATAGTTACATTCTGTGCCGTAAAGAGTCAGGACCACATATTGGACATGTAGATGTTAGACTTTATAAATTTGTTCTTACACATGCAGTTTCCTAATGTCTACTTCACCTTTCACTAAATCAATTTAAAGTACAGACCATTCTTAATATCTGCATGATTTTTGTTGTCCTTTTTCTTTCTGTGTGATTATTATATTCACGTGAAGTCACACATGCTGGAACTTTAGCAATCTATCTCGCTCTCCATCCATGTGTGCATATTGGCTATAAGTATTTACATGCCCCCTCTGTTTTCTTTAGATAGATATAATTCAATCAAATAAAGTACGTAATACATCATGCAAATTGAATGTCCATTCTGATTTGATGAAATTCTCACTGATCTAAATGGAATCACTAAGTTTCTCTCTCTACTTGCAAGTTTTTTATGATTTATATTCTACTTGAACTTGATTACCCATTGGTAGCTTAAAGTCCTTTCTTTTATCATGTTTGATGAACTTGAATCTTTATTATGTTGGCATAAATTCTCTGCTTTATAGGCTCTTCTAGATAGAGTTTAGCTTCATCTTCCTTTCAATTTTCTTTCTTTTTTCTATCTAATCCTTGTGTTCTGGATTTGCCAACAATGCAAAGCCTCTTAACAGGGATCATGGATACCCATTACGGGTGATTGTCCCAGGTGTAATTGGTGCTCGTTCTGTCAAATGGCTTGATTCAATCAATATCCTGGCAGAAGAATGCCAGGTTGAAATTTAACCATAATTAGTCTGAAGAATGATTGCATCTTCTTTACTAAGCTTTATGAAGTTTACGTTGCTGCTGCATAGGGATTCTTTATGCAAAGGGATTATAAAATGTTTCCACCTTCAGTTAATTGGGACAATATCAACTGGTCTACGAGGAGACCACAAATGGATTTTCCTGTCCAGGTATTTACTTATTTGCAGATCTGCTCTTTATCAATGTATCTGTGTAATTAATAAAAGAAACATTCATTCAAAACTGTGTTGTAGTTCTTATAATCTTTTGCACACGTAGCAGTAATATAGTCAAATATGAGTGGAGGGAATCTACTTATTAATATGGAATATTCATTGTTAGAGCCTTCTAAATACTTTTGCAATGTTATAGTGCTCTTATAAATAGAACCTCCTAAGTCCAAGATGCTTTTCCTGTGTTCCATTACCCACCAGAATAGGATAAAAAAATAATTTCTAAGATCTGACTCTTTGATTTTCAAATTTTAGAATAGGAAGGGGCGAAAAATCTTGGACAATGTTTGGCAAGTGTTTATAAACAGATAGAAAAGAGTGGTGGCTAAATGTTTAGAACTTGTGGGTCCCACGAAATATGTGGATAAACAGTGGTTTGACTTTTAGCAGGTGTTATAAACACTTGGGAAACATACTATTAATTACACTGACTGCAAAGTTGTTGGAAGCACTATTTGCTTTTTTTTTTAAGGAAACTGCTACCAGCCTTTGTATAATGTTTTAAAGTTTATTGAAGACAATTTTTTAATTGATACTCAAATTTATGCTGCTTGCAGTCTGCAATATGTTCTCTGGAGGATGTAAATGTGGTAAAACCTGGAAAGGTCAGTATACCATAATATTGTTATGCATATGATGCATCTTATATAGCAAGATTTCCTGGCACTAAATGTCTCATTGAATTTTTTCTATACTGCTTTTCATGTTTGCAGCTATCAAATTTTCATTGATACATCATGTAAGCTAATGACATTTAGTTAAGGCACTCTCTTACACACCTCTTGCTCATTTAAACTTTGATTGGGATGACATTTTAAAGGAAAACAGCTGACATAATACCAAAAGATGGTGATCTCGTTTTATTTTTATTTTTATTTTTATTTTTGGGTTTATTATGAAGTGATGGTTCAGAATCAGATCCTGGTATGTGAAACATTACCCAACTGAATACATACTGATACTGCTTATGCAAGCACTGAACCTAATTAGAATGTGCAGGTACCATCACCTTTTCAGGATAGATAGGTGTACCATGGATATTAGTACCTTTACCAATTTACAAGCAGAATAATATCCTAAGTAGAAGACTGATTTTGCACTTGCGTTATACAAGTAATTGCAGAAGCTTGGGTTAAATGGCAGTAGGTATATGCATAACATTTTTTTGCCGTACAAAATAGATTTGTTCTACAATACTTCATGAAGCCAAGTCAAAACTAATTAAAAAATAAGGGGAATAGAGCATGGCCTAACCAAAAACCCAAAAGAGCTTACTTTCTTTTAATTTTTGTTCCGTATAAACAAAAGTGATTCCCATTGTTTCTTGTCTACCACCATTGCCAATTGTTGGCCATCCCTCATCGAAGTCCAATTATCTTCTTCAATGATCTGTGACAAATAATATTGAATAATACTCGATAAGACTCGATACCTCTTATTGTGAGAAGTTCTCTCATTAAATAGAAACAAGTCAAACTAAATATGGTAAAAACAATATATTTATATATGATACAATATAATTATAATATAGCCGTAATATTCCGTAATCCGTAATCTCGATGATCTTCGTAATCTTTATTTAACCTCATTAACACCTCCCTCAAATTGATTCTTTGCAATCTTGAATTGCGACAGTGACAATACTTTTGTCCAAGAAGAAAATCCAAGTCAAAGCAACCAACTATGAACACATAATTTGTGTTCCAACAAAAATTCTAACGCCAAAATACTGCTAAGATTCCAGCAATATATTTCTGGCCAAGATGTAGTTGGGAGAAATTCCACAGAACAGCCTACACCAAAAAATGCAAAGATGATCCTCCTTCGAGAATTTAAAACTCTAGCTCATCACCCGAGCAACCAAAATCCAACGATTTGCACTATCATGTCTCTTTCATCCCTTCACCTTTTTTTTAATATAAAATTGTATTTTGTCACATGTTACTTGAGGAAGAAATTTCAACCCACGATAAACTTAATCAACCAATTTACGAAAGTCACCCGAATTATGCTAATAAATCAGGCCAGATAATGCACCCCAACGATCATCGAACTTATGTTAATAAAGCAGTCCAAAAATTGGCCAAGTAATGAAGCCTAACTATGATAAAACCCAAAAATTAACCAAAAACAAACCACCCAACTTAATTAAGAGCCTCAACTCAAACTCAATTATATTGTTCTTATGCCCAAACAAAAATTTCAGCCCACCACGCCATATTCAACTTTTTTAATCGCAGGCCTATCACTTCAAACCCTAGCCTAAGATGTCCACATAAACTTACAAAATCACAGTGCAAAAATCAAGTGAGAAAGTTTTTTATTCACAATTCAGGTATTGATTTAACTATTAATATTAATATTAATATAAAATATATCAACCTTATCTCATCCCAATCCAATTACAAACCCTAAAATTCAAATTCATTTCTCTTTCCACTCTCTCCATTTAACTTGAACCTTCGGAGCCACCGCCCACTCCCAGAGATTGCCGCCTACTACCGAAGATCGCCGTCGCAGCGCGATAATGAGTTCTGTAGTGCGAAGCAGATTCGACGCACACCTCTCCCTTCTCAGTTGCAGCTGCACTCACAGGTGCGAAGAAGCTGCGCATTGTCGCTGCTTGTGGTTTTGCACAGATATCGTCGTTGGGTGTGGCTTTGCACATATTGGAAGTGGTGGCTCTACACAGATCGACAATGAAGTCGCTGTACATGACTTCTCTCGCAATGTCGCTGCAGTGTGCTCAGATCGACGGCGATGGTTGGAGGACGCTCAGATCGACTTCTCTTGCAACGCCGATGCAGCAGCTTTGTTTTGGTTGCTAAAGTTGGGGTTTGATTTTGTGTTGTATTGAAAGTGAAAATGGCGATGGGAGACTTGATGATTTTGTTGGTGGGACGATTGCTGTGGTGTGGTAATGTTGGGAGAGATGGTGCTTTTAGTAGATGATGGTGGTGCGGTCGTTGATTGGAGGTGGAGGTGGGGGGGGTGTAGTGTAGGCGATGACAGTGGTGGTGGTTTTTTTTTTTTTTTTTTTTTTGGTTTTTTTTTTTTTTGTGGGTTTTTTTTTTTTTTGGTGTTTGCTTTGTTGACGGTGGTGATTTGTGACCAAGATTGGTGCTGGATCGGGATCAATGGTGGGGTATTTGGTGCATGTGATCAACTATTTAGAATATGTGACCAATAAATTTGAACATACGTGACTATGTGACTTGTAATTTTTTTTATCTGTGACCAATGAAACAATTTGTGACCTGTAATTTTTTTATCTGTGACCTCGAAATAATCTGTAATCTACAAAATTTTTGATTTGTGACATCAAAATAATCTGTAACCAATTAATTCGATGATATGTGACCAATAAGTAAATCTGTGACCAATAATTATGAAATTGTGACCATTAATCTTGTAATTGTGACTTTATTAGATTTAATTAATAAATATTTTCAATTAATTATGTAAAAACCTGAATTTTGAATTTTTAAACTTTGTACCTCATTTGTGAATTGGTGTAAGCAATACACCTTACATATAAATTTTTCTCAAAAAAAATTATAACCAGCACTCAGCCCAAAATCAAATCAATCGAGTAACCATAAATCAGCCCAATTATCCAGAAGTCCATTGTCAAAATATAACCCAGGCCCATTACGCGCTATTTTCAGCCCAAACAAAAAATCATCCCACCTTCAACATAAGCTGACCCATTAACCCAGGCCAACCCATTACCTATTAACCCAGCCCATATCCACCATCTGTAACCTCTAAACTGTATTCTAATCTAACCCGCCACCAACCACAGTTGCTAACTCTCCACGCCGGTAGCCACAGTATCAAGCACAGCCGCCTTCTCTGCCCCACTCATTGTCACCAATCCGCCACCACCTCTGCCACTCCAACAACTATTAATTAAGCCTCTACTGTGTAATAATCGTAGAATGCTTCTTCCTCACCACACCTAAAATCACATATCGCTTCAACGGATACTACACCCGAAATCACCACCTCCCCAACCTTCGACTGAAGGAGGAGGAGGAGGCAAGGTGGAAGGAATCGCTGTAGAAGCTCCACAACATTGGAATATTGGCTCGCGTCAATTCGGGCAAAACGACACTAACGGAGGCCACTGCACAGCCAAATTCAATAGGTGATGCCTTCGCTTTAGTTAGTGGGAACTAATACTGAGACCAAATTGATGAATACTGCTTTGGGTACTAGAATTGGAGCTTTGGCAAGAGAATCGCACAATATTTCCACCTTTTGTTGCCGATTTTGATTTTGAATCTCTCTATTTTTTTTTTTTTTTTGTGGGTAGGTATACGCTTACGCCTCCATCAGCTTGATTTCTGATAGCGGGCTATTCGATGCATCACATTATGCATTTTCAGAAAAGATATAGTGGACGAGGTGGAGATATTCATTGACGTGTAAAACTGTAGATTGAAAAAAAAAAAAATTACTGAGAGAAAGATCGTGTTTATTCAAAAAAAGAAAAAAATTAGGCCGGTGCCGAAAACAAAATCAAGTGTTAGTTTGTTTAGAATCAGAATGACCTGATACCATCTGAAAGGTTCTTTCATTAAATAGTAACAAATCAAACTAAATATGGTAAAAACTATATTTATATATGATACAATATAATTATAACTAGTCACTATCACATGCGTTGCACAAATTTTGTATTTATCGTATTTTTATTAATAAATGAATTTTAGTTTTTTGGAAAGTTTTTGAAGCAATATCTAGAAATATTTTCATGATATAAGAAAATAATTGTAAATTATTTTTACAATTGCAACAGTATTGTGTTTTCTAGAAAAAAATATGTTCGTATATTCATGCTTGAATAAGACAATATACAAACTATTTTGCCTTTATTCTTTGATAGTATTGATATGATTGAGTTGAATGTGAAGATTATATTTCTAATTCAATATTGAAAAATTGAAGATTGAGCACAAATCATATATTTTAATATTTATTTTATGCTTATGTCGAAAAAATAAACATCTGGAATTTTTTTTGATATCCGGTTTGGTAAGTGAATGTACAATGTTCTGCATTTTCGAAATTTGTAAGTGCAAAAATTGAAATTTACGTTAAGTTGCAAATATGGTAGACAGCATATACGGTAATTTGCAAATATGTTAGGCAGCATATACGGTAAGCTGTAAATACGATAAGTTGCCTGCAAATATGGTAGGCTTCAAATACGGTAAGTTGTAAATATGATAGGCGGAATACGGTAAGTAGGCTGCAAATATGGTGCCAACCGTATTTACAGTATACCGTACTTGCATCATAACGTATATGCAGCATACCATATTTACAAATACTTTAATTGCATCATACTGTATTTACAGCATACCATATTTGCATCATACCGTATTTATTACACATTGTTTTTAATACGGGAGTCCTCACGTCTCCGCACAATAAAATAAAATAAGGGAGTCCTCACGTGTCCGCAAAAATCGCACAATTTGTACGGAGTCTCCGCACAAGTGCGGAGTCTCTACACAAATTGTGCGGAGACTCCACATAGCACCTGTAATTTTTTTCATTTAAATTAGTAAATTAGACGAAATTAAAAATAGGTAAATGCATTTTGTTTACATTTTTGTTACTAATTTTTTGAGAAATTTGATTTGTATACTTTTTTAGTTTATATTTTATTAGCTTAATAATTATTATTAGTTATTATTTTTAAAGCATTTTATATAAATAAATTAAACATAATTGTATATAAAAAAATGGAAATGCACTTATCAAGTAATGATATCGATTAAAAATAAATAAAAAAATCTCTTCGCACAGTTTGGAGAGATCAATTGATCTCTCCAACAGTTGGTCTCTCTGCACAATGCGAAGAGATAGTTTTGCCATCTTTTCGAACAGTTCGGAGAGGTTTTTTCCCCCCCCCCCCCACAATGACGATGAAATCTTAACTATAACATATTGTTTACCAAAAATGAGATCAAAAGCTAAAACAAATACAATCACAAAAAACATATAGCATTAGAAAGTACTTGGCTCCAAGAATATGGATAAATCAAAATCAATTGTTTTTAGAAGTACAAGCTTCCACCACACCAACTATAACGTTTGAGTGATGTAAGTAATGAATCAAAGTGAAGAATTGACAATCTACCTCGCAGAAAGAAGCTTTCCCCATGCGTCCTGGCAAGTGATTTCAATTGCCTTCCTCTTTTTTTTTTTTTAATTATTATTATTATTATTTAAGCTTCAAACTATAAAACTATTTTGTTATTTATTTTTTTAGTTTACCCTATTTTTTCACCTATTTGATTAACCACCTTGAGGAGATAACAATGAGCTAAAACTACTATTTACCTTTCAACAGCAGAAATGAAAATAAAAAAAAATCAAAATCATTAAAAATTCAAAATCAGAACTTGCCAACTTGAATGGTTGAAGATGTGGGCCTTTTTCCAACCCAAGCGATCCATTAGAACTCCTTCATTTTTTGCTTGCCTGGTAAAACAAAATAAAATCCTTAATCTTTTCAGAATAATACCTTCTAAAAAAATCTACCTAGAACCACACAGTAAAATCAAATCAACATACATTCAATTCATAGCAAAAATCTATATTTACTTGCCAAAAACCTTCTTTCAATAATTCTTTCGATTGTTCTATAATGGAAAGCCTCTGTAAAAGAAAACAAAAATAAATGGTTAGAACTTCTAAAATGGCAACCACCAAATTAAAGGAAAACGAAATAGAAAAAAAGAAGAAGAAATGAATAGAAGAAAGGGAAGTTGCACGGTCGTGGAGAATGAAGGAAATAAGCATGGGAGGTTGCTTTGAGAAATGGAGGAAGCTAGCCGATTGCGTGAAGAGGAGGTGAAGAGGAGTGATGCGTGATGGAAGACCAAAAAAAAAAAAAAAAGTGATTCTACATTTTGTGGAGTAACAATGGATTCATTTACTATTCAATCAACAATGCCATCTCCTTCTCCTTTTTAATAGAGGTTAGATATAGCCGTAATATTTCATAATTTTCGATAATCTTTCGTAATCTTTATTTAACCTCATTAACACCCCCCTCAAATTGATGCTGCTAAAAGCATCAATTTACAATCTTGAATTGTGACGATGACAAATCTTGTGTCCATGAAGAAGAAATCCAAACGAGAGCAACCAACTATGAAAACTATTGATGACGAGAGACCAAGAACAACAAAATAGTACAGAAATAACCAAGAAGAACTCCAAAACCACTCCAAGAACACTCTAGATAGCTCACTCCCCCAAGAAGAATTTTCAAAAGAAATTCACGAAGTGTGCCGACACACACGGTGAGCTCTATCTGTCAGGAGAGCTCAGTTGAATATTTAATTCGTGTTCCAACAAAAATTCTAACGCCAAAGTATGGCAAAGATTCCAGCAATATATCGCTAGCCAAGATGCTGTAGTTGGGAGAAATTTCACAAAACAGCCTACACCAAAAAAATGCAAAGATGATCCTTCTCCTAGAATCCAAAACTCTAGCTCATCACTGAGCAACCAAAACAGAAAACAAAAACGCAAACAAAACACGCCCTAATTTCCTTTAATATTATAATGTGCTAGCTAGAAATGCTAATTTGAGGCCAATTTGCTGAATGAATTATTCTTTTGACATTGTCTTTCATATATACACATTTATGGAATATAAAAGAAAGGAAAATTACAATTGGGAATCAATTCCTAATTTTGTGTGGCTTTAAAAGGAAAGCAATAAATCACTCCTATAATAGAATCAATCACCCTATAATATTTTCCCTCAAATTGATGCGGATGAGTCCACAAGCATCAATTTGATGATAAGGAAATTATGATGATGGTAAGTTCAGGATTTGGTGAAGATATTTGCAGTCTGTTGAGTAGTGAAAACATGAGGAAGAGTGACGTAAGATGCAAAGAACAAGAGAAAGGATAGAAAGAAAGGGTATCCAAGAAATGAAGAATTGAGGGCAAGAGGAAAATCAATCTTTATTCATATAATCAAGGTTCAATTACAATGAATAGGATAAATCTAGTTTACCAGGGCCACATGGGCCGAGCGTCGTTCCAATGAATAAGGCCCTCTATTTATAGGGTAATAAACTCAAAAAAGTTAAAAAGAAAACAAACTCCTAATAATATTAAAATATCACAACAAATCTTATCTAATCTAATTATAATTAAACGCAATTTAAAATTTCTATTTAAACTGTAACTCTATATTTTTATTCCTATCTTGATCTCCATCAAAGAGCAATGACCTTAGAATCATAGGCATTCCGGATATAATGAAGGTCTACTTCAATATGTTTGGTACGTTCATAATACACATGATTAGCCGCAATTTGAGTAATAGTAGTGTTGTCAGCATGGAGTGTTGTAGGTTGTGATTGACAAACACTGACTTCTGTGATGAGTCCTCGTAGCCACAAAATCTCAAAACAGGTAGCTAACATAGCGTGATATTCAACCTTAGTGGACGACTTAGAAACACAGTCTTGTTTCATACATTTCCAAGAAATGAAAGCATCACCTAGAAAGATACACACCTAGCAGTACGAAGAGAATCAGGGCAACCAGCCTAATCAGTATCACTATACACTGTGAGCTCAAGAGACGTCCCCTTAGGGAGAAACGGATCACAATGAGAAGTCCCAATAAGATATTAAATAATTCAACGAATAGCTACCAAATAATGAAGATGTGCATCCATAGATTTACTGATCGTATGAATGAACGAAAGAAATATTGGGACGTGTGATAGTGAGATAAATTAAGACGTCCTACCAACTTTCAATATAGAGTAGGGTCTGGAAGAAAATTTTCTTCTTTTCGATATTTAACATTAAGCTCCAATGGAGGAGGCTTCAGATAAATTAACCAATTTATGCAAGTTTTGAATATACTTATGTTGATTCAAGAAAATGCCATGATGTGCTGTATAAACCTCTGAGACTTTTTACTGTGGACATGGCACAACATCCTGATTGGCCTCAAGAGCCTCAATTTTTGTTTTCATCGCCCGTTGCCAATACTCGTCCATAGCTTGTCTGTGGGAGGAATGAATGGAATCAAATTAAGGATAGCAGACATAGAGCTATAGGAGGAAAAACTAATCCTATTTGGTGGTGGTGGAACACGAGAAGTTTGACGTGGAGGAACATGAGGCAGCAAATCATCTGGTGAAGGATCAAAGATGCTTGGGAGGACAATCGTCTGAGAAAGAAGCTCTTGACCAGTGACGTGCAACTAACATGCGAGTGTAAACAAGACCCGGCTTGTACCGATATGATTCTATGGTGGAAATTAGGTAAGATAGAGAGCATAAGGGAGAAAATAAGTATACGTAGTGAAGAAAGATTTTTTTTCAAAGAAAAAAACATTACGAGAAATCTAAATTCTTTGTATCCTAGGATCAAAATAGACATACCTCTTTTGAGTCCCACCATATAGGACGGATCTTTGCATACTGTAAATCCCAAAAGAGAATAACTTCAACCGCGCTACCTTCATGATTAGGGGTAGTGTTAGTCACTTGTGGGACACCGTTTAATTAGTTGAAGACATGACTCAGATAATTGGAACTCTATCTTGAACTGTTCATAAATAAATACTTCTCAAGTTCCTCTAGTAGCCAAAAACTCATTGACTTCGTACACCTATGTCCAGAAACCCAATCTCTTAGTGACTATCTTCGTGTCCGACACGACACGATGTTGCAGACATGCAAATTTTCAAAAAAAAAGTAGGACACGCAAATTTTAAGTGGGAGACACGTTGATTAAAATAATATTCAAATATAGGATTAGACACTATCTTAAGAAATTCAATGAGTTATCTTGTTTTGCTTCAAATGTGGTCTGTACCGATGAACTTAAAATTGAACTCTTTGCCGAGGGATTACACCCAGAGTTGAATCGAGATGAAAGAATTGCTAAAGCTCAAGGAGTCACTTTATTTTAGTGATAGAAGAAGCTGAATTAGAGATTACTAAAACGCAAGAATTCCGTCATTTCCACCAACCTTCATCACCAAATGAGAGTAATGCCAGTAGTAATCAGAACAAATCCAAATGGCATGGACCCTGGAGGACATGATAATAATCTTGTTCCAAATAAGGAAGATAAAATAGAGGATTCAGTCTCACCTACAACAGTCACGAATTGTAATAAGTGTGAGAGTGCAAATGGTGGTAAATGCCACTTTTGTCAAAGAATTTGTTATTTCTGCAGAAAATTGGAACATGTAAAAAGCTAGTGTGCCATTAAACCAATTGATTCTACTCCAGCAGGAGTATATTCTTCTGCCAGAGAATGATCAGTAGCAAAGGACACTCATATGTGGTGTCAGTTATATAAACAGTCGGCAGTAGACTGACTATCATGCTTTTCTGGTATAACATATTTGTTTATGCATCCAGTCCTAAGATATTAATATGGAATTAAATTCAAGAATCCGAAATGAGAGAATAATACCTAGAACTGTTTAGTTGAATTTTGTTTTAGCTGCTTTTGAGTACTGCACCGGTGAAACACCTCTTATTTTTAGATAGGCTTGAAAATTTGGGGAACTTGATGGAAAATAAATTAGTATGCACAAAAATTTGGTCACGTTACATTTTAAAATTCAGAGTTCATAAAGATGTATAACAGAATAAGAATATTACTCCACCTACATTTGAATGTCCTTGTTTGATTTGGATTGTCTACATGATCACCTCTTTCCAAAATCATTATTTACTTTTCAATAATTTTCTTATTCAAGTGATTGAATGACTACATGGGTGTTGGCCATTGATTTATACATAAAATTGAAAAGGTTTTGTTGAACATTATCTCTTTTATTCACTAAAATCAGCTTTAATTTGTAGTACAAAATAACCAATAGCTTATGAATGAAGCACTTCAGGTGGCTCTGTGGCTTAGAATATCATGTATGTTGTGATGCTCTGAAGTATTTCTATGGCAAAATTCCAATCTTGTAAACAATTTGGGCACTGGTGTGTAATTGTGCAATTGCTTCCTGCTTCCAGAGTTTGCTCACTTGAATAGTCCTGTGGGTAAAGTTACATTAAGATATACTGTCGATTGTCAGATAACTATCAAGGGTTATGCGGTATCAGGAGGTGGACGTGGCATAGAGAGAGTAGACGTGTCCGTCGATGGTGGCAAAACCTGGATGGAAGCCTCTAGATTCCAGAAAGCTGGTGTTCCATACACCTCTGACGATGCAAGTAGCGACAAATGGGCATGGGTGGTCTTCAAGGTTGAGGCTGATATCCCAATGAGTGCTGAGATTGTTGCTAAAGCGGTATGTTATATATTAACACGGTTACTTCCAATAAAATTAGTTTTTTAGTTTACTTAAGCAAAGTTATCCAGGCATATTTGAAAACAAAAGTCACTTAAAACTAATTTCTACACTTATTTTATTTTATTTTATTAGTTTATTATTTTTAAAATAAACTTTGCCAAACAAGATCTGATGAAAACTTGGAGATATAGTTTGGCGCTTGTAATGATTATTATGAGTGCATGAAAAAAGTTGGCCAGTATCACAGTGCTCAACTCTGTGTCAACTGTGGTATTATATTTTCTTCTTATTGGCAGGTGGACACAGCTGCAAATGTCCAACCTGAAGATGTAGAAGTTATCTGGAACTTGAGAGGGATACTGAACACCTCATGGCACCGAGTTCATGTTCGGGTTGGGCATTCCAGTATGTAGACAAAGCAGTCGGATCTAACATCCTGCACTGTCGGGGACTGGTTTAGATGTGGATAACATGTAATTTATCGTGTTTTTAGGAAGTTTATACGATCATCTGTACAATATTATATTTCCCAGTTTCCAAACGTGTGAAAGAAATTATGTTCTGTTCTTTAAAGATTTCGCTGGAATTTTTTGAGCTGTTTTGGTAAAATGGGATTCCTATAGTGAGAGATGACATCCCTTTTAACGTATTTCTATATCAAATATGTCAATAAGGACACCTCTTTATGTTAATGTGACGATATCTTAGAATTGAAGAAATAGTGCAAACTTGAAAATTTTACCCAGATCTCAAGACCAGAAATTTCTAGTTCTATGTCACCAAAGATACTTATTATCTATGGCGTTACACATCAGTAATCTCTTTGAATGAGGGCAAATCTCTACAATGATTGTAACGAGACAATAAAAGATTGATAACAGCCCCTTCAAGAGATTACCAAAAGCAATCCTATGAAAGTTTGCTAAACAAATGTATGCTCATTCTTCAAATAAATTTCCTCTTAATTCAGGTAAATAATTGAAATGTAAGCTCAGGCTTCCACATATTCCATTTAAAGCAGCTTGCAGAACTGAGACGTGTTTTGTGCATCATCTTTCAAAATTTAAATACGTTTTACTTTTGAGAAATGCTACTTTTATAGGTTGTTTTAACATATGTAGTTACAGAATGTTGAATTGGCAAAATTTCAAACATTTTGTACAAAAAAAGAAAAAGATAAAAAAGATTAAATCAGCCAATGAAATCTTGCCAGCTCAGCACCTGTAACTCTATTTGTTAAAAAAATCTATACAAGTAACATTTTTCCTTTATTTTTTGGACCATGCTAGATGTACCTAATTTTTTTTACCTAATGCTTTTCATACACTCACAATAGAGATGTCGGGGCCACATGTTAGGATTATTTTATTCACGCGAGTCCACGTGCTTGTGAGAGTAGGTAAACCATTTGGTAAATCAAATTATATACACTTAGAATTATCCTTAATTTTTTTGTCCTATCGTGTCCAACATAACAAATATGTCACAAGAAAATAATCTGGATGGAGAAACCAATACCAACCTTCGTAGCCTACTCCACTAGCTCAATCAGCATGCAGCAATATGAGGTTGCTAATGAAGACACCAACTCAAGGTCCTCGTTACAATGCTAAGTACCTGACTCTGCTTATTTAGTAAAATTCTAAATCAATAGACCTTTGTGTCCAAAAATTTGAGCACCATATCTCAGATTCTAAAGAAAAGGGACGTGAGATCAAATTTTTTAGTGCAAAAGCAAATAGATCGAAGATGAAGCATATCCATAAAATAAATAGTACAATCATCTAGCAAGATCTCGAGTGTTTCACTTTAGGCTGGCATCTACACAATGACATACAATACAACATTTGACCAGTCAAACAACAGCACTTAAAAGCTAGAACTGCTTTTGCACATTGGCAAAGATAAATAAATCTGTAATGCAAATTTGTCTGACAACCAGAAACAGCAAGTGAAACGACAGTGCTGAATGACCAGATATACTATCTGCTTCTTTTACAAGGATTCATGGTTCATTACCACTGAAAAATGCAAATACCAGTCACAAAAAAGCTGTGCAGATGTTCAACGAACAGTAAGTGATAGAAGCAACTGCATACTAGTTTTAGCAGCTCTAGTGTTTCAGCCTACTTGGCCTCCAGAAGCATCTGCAGGCTGTTTACAGTTCAAATATCGATAAAAGCTTTAGGGTTCCTGCCTACTCGTGTTTCCAGGAGCATCTGTAGGTGGTTTACGATTCAGATAGCGTATAACAGCATCTTCCACCCTGTCAAGAAGATACTCTGATTTCAGTAACAAGTCCAGGATTATGGGGATATGATAGGAAGTAAGTTTAACTCTAAAATGGAAGCAGCTGATATCTCATGTAGAAAACATAACCTACCAAATACCAATACTTTCCTATTTCCTTCGTATTGAATACAAGAGTCACTTAAAACTAATTTCTACACTTATTTTATTTTATTTTATTAGTTTATTATTTTTAAAATAAACTTTGCCAAACAAGATCTGATGAAAACTTGGAGATATAGTTTGGCGCTTGTAATGATTATTATGAGTGCATGAAAAAAGTTGGCCAGTATCACAGTGCTCAACTCTGTGTCAACTGTGGTATTATATTTTCTTCTTATTGGCAGGTGGACACAGCTGCAAATGTCCAACCTGAAGATGTAGAAGTTATCTGGAACTTGAGAGGGATACTGAACACCTCATGGCACCGAGTTCATGTTCGGGTTGGGCATTCCAGTATGTAGACAAAGCAGTCGGATCTAACATCCTGCACTGTCGGGGACTGGTTTAGATGTGGATAACATGTAATTTATCGTGTTTTTAGGAAGTTTATACGATCATCTGTACAATATTATATTTCCCAGTTTCCAAACGTGTGAAAGAAATTATGTTCTGTTCTTTAAAGATTTCGCTGGAATTTTTTGAGCTGTTTTGGTAAAATGGGATTCCTATAGTGAGAGATGACATCCCTTTTAACGTATTTCTATATCAAATATGTCAATAAGGACACCTCTTTATGTTAATGTGACGATATCTTAGAATTGAAGAAATAGTGCAAACTTGAAAATTTTACCCAGATCTCAAGACCAGAAATTTCTAGTTCTATGTCACCAAAGATACTTATTATCTATGGCGTTACACATCAGTAATCTCTTTGAATGAGGGCAAATCTCTACAATGATTGTAACGAGACAATAAAAGATTGATATCAGCCCCTTCAAGAGATTACCTAAAGCAATCCTATGAAAGTTTGCTAAACAAATGTATGCTCATTCTTCAAATAAATTTCCTCTTAATTCAGGTAAATAATTGAAATGTAAGCTCAGGCTTCCACATATTCCATTTAAAGCAGCTTGCAGAACTGAGACGTGTTTTGTGCATCATCTTTCAAAATTTAAATACGTTTTACTTTTGAGAAATGCTACTTTTATAGGTTGTTTTAACATATGTAGTTACAGAATGTTGAATTGGCAAAATTTCAAACATTTTGTACAAAAAAAGAAAAAGATAAAAAAGATTAAATCAGCCAATGAAATCTTGCCAGCTCAGCACCTGTAACCCTATTTGTTAAAAAAATCTATACAAGTAACATTTTTCCTTTATTTTTTGGACCATGCTAGATGTACCTAATTTTTTTTACCTAATGCTTTTCATACACTCACAATAGAGATGTCGGGGCCACATGTTAGGATTATTTTATTCACGCGAGTCCACGTGCTTGTGAGAGTAGGTAAACCATTTGGTAAATCAAATTATATACACTTAGAATTATCCTTAATTTTTTTGTCCTATCGTGTCCAACATAACAAATATGTCACAAGAAAATAATCTGGATGGAGAAACCAATACCAACCTTCGTAGCCTACTCCACTAGCTCAATCAGCATGCTGCAATATGAGGTTGCTAATGAAGACACCAACTCAAGGTCCTCGTTACAATGCTAAGTACCTGACTCTGCTTATTTAGTAAAATTCTAAATCAATAGACCTTTGTGTCCAAAAATTTGAGCACCATATCTCAGATTCTAAAGAAAAGGGACGTGAGATCAAATTTTTTAGTGCAAAAGCAAATAGATCGAAGATGAAGCATATCCATAAAATAAATAGTACAATCATCTAGCAAGATCTCGAGTGTTTCACTTTAGGCTGGCATCTACACAATGACATACAATACAACATTTGACCAGTCAAACAACAGCACTTAAAAGCTAGAACTGCTTTTGCACATTGGCAAAGATAAATAAATCTGTAATGCAAATTTGTCTGACAACCAGAAACAGCAAGTGAAACGACAGTGCTGAATGACCAGATATACTATCTGCTTCTTTTACAAGGATTCATGGTTCATTACCACTGAAAAATGCAAATACCAGTCACAAAAAAGCTGTGCAGATGTTCAACGAACAGTAAGTGATAGAAGCAACTGCATACTAGTTTTAGCAGCTCTAGTGTTTCAGCCTACTTGGCCTCCAGAAGCATCTGCAGGCTGTTTACAGTTCAAATATCGATAAAAGCTTTAGGGTTCCTGCCTACTCGTGTTTCCAGGAGCATCTGTAGGTGGTTTACGATTCAGATAGCGTATAACAGCATCTTCCACCCTGTCAAGAAGATACTCTGATTTCAGTAACAAGTCCAGGATTATGGGGATATGATAGGAAGTAAGTTTAACTCTAAAATGGAAGCAGCTGATATCTCATGTAGAAAACATAACCTACCAAATACCAATACTTTCCTATTTCCTTCGTATTGAATACAAGAAATTCAGGTCGAACAAGTTTCTATTCAGATAAAAAGAGAATGGACAATACTTAACAATGTCTATGACATGCCTGATATACCAGCAAAATTTCAATATTTAGGGCATTATAAGGGTTTTAACAAAGTTGCACGGACATGAACACGCTGGCAAGCGATTCTTTGGAAAGGTAGGACACAGACACATTGGGACGTGATTTAAATTCTTTAAAATTTTAAATTCATATTTCATATCCATTTTTTATTTTTATTTTTTATAGAGTTTTATATAAGACACAGCCCATGACATGCTGTATACTTGCCCGAGGGGTATCTCTAAATATCACTAGATTGTCGGGAATTTAAAAAATATATAAAACGTCTGATACGATACGACGTGACAGACACGGACATGGAGCCTTTGTACGAGTGTCTGTGCATCATAGATTTTTGGTCATTTGAATCAGTTAACAAAGCAAAAACATCTCAAATACTTCTGAAATTTATTGCATGCATTCAACTCCATCTTTTTGTCTGAACCATTTGCTTAAATAATAAGTCAGACCTAATTGCATCCAAAATAATCTGATCGACGAAACCCAACCTATTTACAACGATGATATTCAATAAAGTAAAGAGCTAAAAACAGTTAACTGGGAACAGGATGATAATTATGAACATACCAGGGTTGGCTGTAGAAATCCGATCGACGCTCTTTTTCTGGGTTGCGAATTCCTTCCCCAGAAACAACTTTCAGATCCTTGCTTTGAGAATCAATCAGAGTGTTAATAAATTCTATGGGTGACTGACTAAAACCAAGAAAGAATGCCCTTCTTCTACCGTGCTCATGGATCTTTCTTATAGCAGTACAAATTGCTTCATCACAGGCATCGATCTCTTTTGTTTTTTCAGTACTGGCCAACAGAGCATTCAATTCCCTCTGTATTGGGAAGGGTACATCAACTAGGACATCATAGCATGCAGTTCCAGCAGGACAATTTCCTGAAAGTTTGATCCTGTGCTCTAAATGTATGGGTTGTGGAGGAAACAGATGGGGTGTTATTTTCTGTGTCACTGCAGTAAATCTGATCTTTCTTTCCCCAAACACTTTCTGAAGTGGAGGATCACAATTGAAAGACGAAGGGTCATCCGGACACTGCAACTTTCTAGCCTTCACATAATGCCAAATGGCAGCCATAATTCTTGCACGAGTATCAACCTCGATACCTAATACTTCCATCAGAGCTGATGAAAGCTTATACTTTTCGGGCATATAATTCAATTCTAACCGTATATTCACGGTAAATTCTTGATCCCCTTTCCTTTTTACCTCAAAGCCTTCATGAGAAGTAGGAGACCGAGCACTATCCCATATAATCATATGGTTATCAGGATAGAGTTTCTGGTCCAAGGAAATAGTAACTCTCCTGAAAAATGAAGAGAACCTTGGATGTAAAGAGCTTGATTTCTGCATCATGCCAGCTTGGTCAGGATCCATCCCGTCCTCCAAAATCCTCCCTACAATTTTAAGGGTCCATGTAGGCGGCTCCGCATTTGGCTTCTTAGGAATTGTACGAATTTGATCAGCAAAAGTGTTAAATACATATATCCGGAGAGTTTTCTGTATGTATGACGGAGTTTTTAGAGCCTCTTGGATATCAATTTTCTTCCTTGTCAGAGCAGCATCCACTCGAGACTCAAACTCAAGGAGCTGTGTGTAAAGAGCAGATTCAGGCAAAATTGCTGCCACTCTTTCCTGTAACTGCTTCTCTGGAAGCTTCTGCTTTTTCCTGCGAATAGTAGCTGAAGCATCCATTGTCCTCATAGGAGAAACTGTGTTGTTAGGCAAGAAGCCAGTCGACCGCACAGGTGGTTTCTGCATATACCTTTTAGCATTGGCACTTCCAGCTCCTGAAAGAGAGGGAGATGGCGAACCCAAATTTGCCCCGCTGGAATGTGCTTGGTTGAATGAAAGCCCTTGAGCAGCTTGCAACTGCGCTTGAAATTGAGCATGGGCAGCCTGCACTTGTGCTTGGGCGTGAGCCTGAGCCTTCGACTGAGCTTGAGCAATGGCTTGGGCATGAGCTGGAGTTAACTGAGACATCTGAAATTGCCCCGGAAAGCCAGATCCGACTTGTTGCTGAGCAGAAGGGTTCACAGGCAACGAATTGTTGAAGGGCGACGAAGCCCCAATGTTCTTTGGTTGATTATTGTTATTTGCAGACATAGCTAAATCTAAACAATTAATAACCTCAGATAATCCCTAATCAGCATATGCATCAGCGCACAGAGAGGGACTCTAATTACTGCATATAAATGCCTAAAAGCTAATAACTATAAGAAGGAACCCAAGAAAAGCTTAAGAGTACGTAATTAAGCACGAAGCCCCAAAAACCGTATATTTTCGACGCAAAAAGAATATTTTTCGAAAAGATCAAAACTTGGCGACAGCTTATTATCACATAAAAGAGACTGTAACAATCGAAAACCTAAACCTTAATCATATACAATGCGAAAATTAGAAAAAAGTTGATAAATTATATAATTAGAAATTTTTCGATCGAAATTATTGAATAGATTACAACAGAATCTCACTGGTGCGAGGTGGAAACGGCGGAGCTTCCTTCGCGGCAGTTGACTCGCTCGGCGAGTTACGACTCAACAATGGAGCGAGTGAGGTTTCATTTTGGTTATAGTCATTTAAAGCAGATTGGGCTCATTTACAAGTCCACTATGTTTTGGGCTGTCATCCAAATTTTTGTAGACTTTGTTTTGTTTTTCTTTTTGCTGCACATAACAGAATTTTTTCTTTAATTTTGTTAGGCTAATATTTTACGAAGCATACACGTAGTAAGACAATGGTCGACATAAGTTGATTAAGTTATTATTTTTTATAGTAAACATGTCGAGTTGATATGATATATGATACTTAATGTGACATCTCACCTATCACTCACCTTTATTTTATACTGTTCTCATTTGATCATTAGAGTTCAACAGGTCATACCTTAATTGCTGTGGTCGACCTCATAATTGAGTCTTAATTTGCTAGTAACCGTGAAGAAATAACTATCGTATTCCGATTGGGGATTATGACCGCATTTTGATGTCAAATTGTCATTTTAGGATAACTAATTCTCTATTCCATGGACTAAGGAGATGTTCAATACTCTGCTGCTAATACCTACTTCCCAAAATTTTTATTATGTAGATAATGTGCAGTGTAGACTTAGAATTAAGCATCTTTGTTTTACTTGATCATCACTAAAGCACTACATAAAAGGTCGAACCCCAATTTTGAAGGCCCCTACCACTCCATTCCTGGAGTGTTGTGAGGGAGGTAAATCGAGGGATGTGCCCCATTAGATCAAGGAACAAGATCCTTTGTATCACTGGATTATGCCCTGGGGGGCCCCTGAAGCACTGCATGGCTTATAGCTAAAATTGTGTATTAATTTTTGCTGCGAGTAAAGTGAAACTATGAGAAATTTCAGAGAAAATATACTCTGTCCGAGAAGAAAATTTGAGAAGTTCAGAAAGACAAGCAACTTCCGTGATAGAATGAGGAAATTACATTACAGAGGTTAGTAAATCAAGTGAACAATGATTTACATGAAGTAAAAGTAGTAATAACAATCTTGTTACTAGACCATCCTTTATGATAATGTGGATTCGAATTCTTTAAGAATCCTCCCTCAAGCAACCATAACACAGCAATTGTAAATGAAGTTACCAAGCAGATTTTCGTCACCATCAATAGGTCTCCACTGCAATTCACTGGCATCGGCATCTGGGCTGCAAGTATATATAGCCATGTGACGGGAAAAATCCGATGGTCCTACTACAAGCAGCTCGTTTCCCAGAGACAAGAATGCGATTCCCCAACCTCCGTCCCAAGCGGATTGATTGAGTCGAGCTTTTGAGTATTTGACTGAATTCGATACGAACTTTAATCGATTTTCAATTCTCAATTTATTTAACCAATATCCAACAGCTGCGAGTAAAGTGAAACTATGAGAAATTTCAGAGAAAATATACTCTGTCCGAGAAGAAATTTTGAGAAGTTCAGAAAGACAAGCAACTTCCGTGATAGAATGAGGAAATTACATTACAGAGGTTAGTAAATCAAGTGAACAAGGATTTACATGAAGTAAAAGTAGTAATAACAATCTTGTTACTAGACCATCCTTTATGATAATGTGGATTCGAATTCTTTAAGAATCCTCCCTCAAGCAACCATAACACAGCAATTGTAAATGAAGTTACCAAGCAGATTTTCGTCACCATCAATAGGTCTCCACTGCAATTCACTGGCATCGGCATCTGGGCTGCAAGTATATATAGCCATGTGACGGGAAAAATCCGATGGTCCTACTACAAGCAGCTCGTTTCCCAGAGACAAGAATGCGATTCCCCAACCTCCGTCCCAAGCGGATCTCACCGGAACTCGCCCCAGCGCCTTCCATGAATTGGTCTTCTTCAAATACACCTTCAGCTTGTTGGAAGAACATTCAAGCAAGAAGAGTTCATTATTTACCACAGCAAGAAGTGGTGGAGAGTGGTGTGGTGATCTCGGAATGTCCTTCAACATGTCGGGAATGAGTTCCCATGTGTTTTTTGTTTCATCGAAAAATTCACCGCATGTCAGTTCTCCATCGTCATTTCTCCCACCAATCACGTAAAATTTATGGTCCATGTAACATCCGGAGCAAAACCTCCTCCTCTTTTTCATCCTCGGAAGTGGTTCCCATGATCCGTTGCCTGAATTATATTTTTCAGCGGTATCATAGGTTTCACAATTTGCTGCATCCCCCATGCCACCAGCCACATAAGCAAAGGTACCACAAGTTGCAGAAGCGAACAAGCATCTCGGGCTAGTCATAGATGGACCCTTGTACCATTTATTCTCAGCCAATTCATACCTCCAAATAACTAGACCATCAATTTCTCTACCAGAAACGAGAAGGTGAGTACCAGCACAAAGTGTCTCTTTATCTCCGCAACTAAAACAAGGATCTGACGGTAGAACTGGAAGCTTCCTATGGGACCTAAATTCTCGATCAAATGCCAACCAATTACCTTCCCCAGAAGTAAGCATGAAAACAGATGGTTCTTTAACTCCATTTTCCTTTCGAATATTGTAATGCTCACTACTTTTTAAAAGAGTCAAACCCCTTTTGTTCACAAAGCATAAGTTCAAATCACACCAATGGCACATGTGAGAATAATCTGCATCATGAGGGTCTTCACCAGAAGGATTGGGTACATTCTGATCTGAGGTATTGCCAATTTCCCAAGTCCCAACCTTATTCGAGTCAGAAGTGTCAATAGTAATCCAATCGTCACCACTGAAATCCAAATCACACCAATGGTTCCTTTCTGAACCACCAACACCCTTCTTTTCTTCTGGACTTCCTCTTTCGGTTCCTATCTTTCGTTTCCTCTTTCTTTTCCGCAAAATCCTCTGAATTTTCATCTAATCAAATGAAAAGAAAACGAGACAATGTGATTATAAACGCCATAAGCCCCTCATAAAAGAAATTCTGACATCCAACTACAAATCTGTGTCAAGGACTTGAGAGAAGCCGTGTTGGATTATTTGATATCCAATAAATCTCGGACTATGATATTAACGTGGGTTAATATTATTTCATAAGCATAGACCGATGAAAGAAATAAGTCTAATAACTAAGTCCATGAGTTACACCCAGCCCAATTATATTCCTGTTTGGATGACTTGAATCTTGATCCATTTAAGTGCTTAAAGGTCCAACTAAAAGTCTAACTTTAGAGTATATATAACGATATAACCCTAACCACTTTTCTTGTATGATTTGTGTGGTTTTGAGAGAAAAATAAAGGAATCCTGACTGACCCCTTTGGTGTGTGAAAAATAGTCTCTAAAAGTGTCCAAAACACTTGTTTACTGTATATAATTGGTAGTTTTTTCATAATATACTTTTATGGTGTCTTCTCCTTAACTTTGTGACCACAAATCATTATTTTTTCTTGTCGTGCGTAGGTAAGATTGAATAGCAACCAAGGTGAATTATATTGGTTGTGGTTTGAACTTGGTTGGATTGGTTTTTGGTAGAGCTTTGCGTTAGATTGAGCCCGAAAATTCACCAATTTGAAGATCAATTCGAAGAGCTTGGGTATTTTGGTACCCAATAAATTCGGACGATGATGTTAAACTGATTTTGGATAAGTTGTATCGACACCTTAGTGATAACTCGACCCAGAAACAACTAGGGGTCATTTGAAGCAACTTAATTGAGTTAATGTTGCTCGTGGCCCAACACTTTTGGATGACCCAAGTTGTTGCTTTACATTGGAATGATATACTGGTTATTTGGATTGTTGGCCCAATTACCCTTTGGCCCATTGGTTAACCTAAACTAGCCCATTATATATACATTCATCCTAGCTGTTTTGTGGTGCATTGGTCTTGTGAGAAAAGAGAGAAAAAGGTGAGTCTTGGCCGCCCTTTGGTTCTTCCTTGGGGATCTAATTGCTACTCTATTTCTCTTCCTTTGTTGCTTGCAAACCAATCATCAAGTATCTCCTTTGTGGGGTGAAGACTTGTGACAACCAAGTGGGAGTTGTGGGTTGAGTAAAGCTCGTTTGGTGTTCATTTGGTTGATGAAACTGAGCCCGGATCAAGATTTCTCGAGGATTTCCACGACAAGCCGTTTAGTACTTCAAAAACAAAACATTTAAATCTCCACTAAATCATCTGTTCAAATAACTAAAAATATGGATTTTCAAACGAAGGACGATAAACTAAAAACCGAAAAATTATTAAATACGCTCATACCAGAAATCCCATTTAACGGATGCAGGGCTGGCCTTAGTTCAAAAACAGATACTTTTTCCCTCCTACGAAACAGATAGGAAAGAAGATTACAAACTAAATATCAAGCTGACATGAAAAACAAATCAATAATCTCATATGATCAATACTGGAAGCAAATGAAGCGATTACTATAATCGAAAGAGTGATGGCCGACGAACAATAAAGATCTACAAAAAATTATTTCATGAGTTAAAGTCTGTCATAATTAAGAAATCTGATAACACATAAAACAGTTCTAAACCTTGAAACAAATTAATCAAAGTGAAAACATATAAAAACCAAACATCATGGTAGATAAATGCATCGCCAAGATTAGAAATCATATACCCAATTTATACAGAAGGATACAATAAATGTACACATGGAGATAGCAATAGAAGCTCACCCAGGAAGCGAAATAAGCCCAGTTATGGAAGAAGCAATAATAAAAACATTTCAACTCAACCCTAAGAAAGCATAAACCATAATGTACATTCAGCGTAAATAGAGGAAGAAAGAAGACATGTATACATAAAAAATATGTACTATAATAGATAAAGAGAAGGGCAATTCCATTTGTACGCTAGACTACATGTAGCATATCTCGAGAAAAGAGAGGTATATATGCAAGGAATTAACCCTATCAGCCGCCCCTCCAATAGGGGGCACCAAATAGTTTTTTGGCCTGAATTTAAGCTTGACCAAATTGCACAATTGATATGCAAGAAGAGGTAGTTTCTTGGAACCCCCATTTGCTTTGAAGGGATTAAAAAATTAATCATGCTACTTGTGCGTATGTGTGTGTATATATATGTATACCATTTTATTTTATTTTATTTTTAAACACAATTTTGACAATTCACATTTGATAACATTGCACTGATTCAGTTCAAAAATTATTTTTTAAATCAATGGTGTAGGTAAATATTAGATAATCAAATCAAACCGAAGGCCTGTGTATTCATAGTTTTCTTAAATCGAATTCACCGCCTCACCGGAGTGCAAAACGTTTTGATCGGTGTTCGATTTTCAGGATACAATCGGTTGTCGGTTCACGCTGCACTACGTTAACCGCCTGCGAACTAGCTGTGATATACTCTATCTCACAAAGAAATTATAAGCGCAAGGAAGAACTTGAAAGTGAGAAAAAGAATATTGTTGTTTAGAGGAAAAAGCTTGCATTTCACTTGTGATTTTCCAATCTAGAGAGACTTCTATTTATACTAATGGAGGAAAAGCTAGCTTATTAATCAAGGAGTTAAACTATTCATTGATAAAGGAGTTAAAAACATGAAGGGACTTGAGTTACTTGAATTACAATATATGAAGAGACTTCTATTCAATATTTTTCATTATTTCTATTCAATATTTTTCATTCAATTTTAACAAATGGTCCAAATGTTAACAACATCAATGTTGTCGACCATAACTGTCAAACACAATTATACAAACAGGTTAATTCTTAAAATATATGGAAAAATAAATAATTGATATGAGACCCAACATGGCAACAAAAAAAGGGCATCGTCAATTTGGGTAAAGCAGCTAGATGAGAGAGAGATTTGTATAGTCTGACTCGTGGATTTTTGCTTGTACTTTTCTTGAATTCGATATTCATTGTGAAAGGAATAATTAATTATTTAAAACATAAAGCGTCCTTTTTCCTCTAAAAGGTAGTATTCTAATAGTGATCAAGAGAGGAATTCAGTTTTTTCAATGAAGCATAGAAATGGATGCAATTTCAATTCAAGAATTAGATTCTCAAATCATGTTTGCGTTTTTTCAAACTGGCTTTTCAAATGTTGTCTTTGCATTACTTCACATACATGTTAGATTCAATTTTCACTGAAAAGATATGTTATTTCAAATATATGGGATGGTAAAAAATTGGGTTCCAAATCGTTTGTTCGACTTCATGTTAATCATCTCATTTAAAAAAATATATGTTGGTCGAGGTTGGCACATTGAATTAGTTAAACGGTTTCTTCCCAGAGCCAAAATTTTTCTATCCCCTAATTAATCTTGACATTGCACTGCAATTTAAAAGTTCTCTCTAAATATGACACCTCGAAAACGTAGTGAATGTCGAGATTTCATTAATAAAATAACAAAAATGAGACAGCATATTTAATCATGTCTTCACCATCTCTAGGTAAATATTAAAGAAGCTTCTTAGTAAAACTGTCTTCAATATCTCTTCCAATGTGCATATATTTCTTCTCTGGACATTTTTTACACAACAATATAAAAAGGGAGTGGGATGGTCGAAGAACATTTATGAGATAAACATACAAGGAAATAGTTGGTCTGGAATAATTATTATTTATATTTACCAATCAAAGAATAACATTTCTATGTATAATGACCACCAAATCTAATGATCGACGTCTTTGTATTCAACTCATATATAGCAACCGTTACCAAAACGAGTTATCATATAGAATTGAAGTAGCTCGAAAGAATTGAAACAAAGATCGTAAAATTCAATTAGCATTTTAATTAAAGAGTCGCTCTAGAAAGATCATGTACCTTAATAAGTTATAAAAATGAGAAAATTAGTGATAAAAAAATGAGAAAATTAAAAAGCTCAATCTTGACTCGTCGAATTTTGTTTAAATTAATATAAACAAACTTTCAATATATTAAACTTGAGCAACTGATTAATTAATTTATATTAATTATAAATCTTGCCATTTAGTTAGGCACGCCGTAACCCTAGCTAGAAAGTGGAAGTCCTTATCCATTTGATAAATGACTTTTATTAATAGTTTTTAACAAATTTTCTTCAAAAACGTTAAAGGTTCTGTGTTGTCTCTCCACTTATTAGTTGTTGGAATTGCCTTTAATTTCTGGTATGCTTTTCATATACTTTAAATTTGACTCGAAGTCATAATCGTGAAGAGTTACCATTTTCGTTACAAGTTTGTTTCGCCATTAAAATATAAGATCCATTGTCTGATCTTAATTTCAAATAGACTGATAAAATTCTAAGTTCAATCTATGATACATATGAAATGGCGAATTATCATGAATTCTATAGAAGAGGAAGAATACATGAATCCATGGTGATGAATAATTGGGGTTTGAGGTCTTCCACAAACTAATTACTGTACTCAATGGATTCTCTCTTACAGATGTAAATGAAGAGAGATAAATTTCGAATGACTAGTAGTACGCATGTGCGTTGTACATCTTATGTATCTAATGAATCATATGCATAATATTTTTGAAATACTAATATTGTTCACAAAAATAGTTGAGATGATTGATATTGTTAAAGAAAAATTTAAAATTGTTAAGTGTGTGTGTGTAATATGATTTTATTTATTTATTTTTTGAAAATTAAGTATATAATGTTAAAAGGTTGAATAAACTAAAATATAATGTTTTTACTATAATAACTTACAAATTTTTTTTGTCAACGTCCCACACTTTTTTATTTTTAATTTTCTACTTTTATGAAAACTTTTATTGTTTGTATTGAAACTCCACAAGAAAAGTGCAATATGTAGTTGCTAATGAGAGGTTAAATGGTCAGGAAGATGTATTTCAATAGTATGCACTATTTTTCATTGAGCCTTGTTAATGATCATTGCAAAGCATAGATGTATTGAAAAATGTTTCTATTTAATTTGAATGGATATCTTTCACAATTTGCTAAAGTTAATAAGATGTGAAAAAGGAGAACTTGTCTAGCGTCTATCTTTGTATGGATAATATGTCTATTGAAATCACAACAAATTATTCTTGTTCCATTACAAAGTCTATTGGATGGTCCAGATTCCTTAAGAGCCTCATTGGACAACTTCTTTCCAAGTTTAACTTATATGGTGAGATATGATTTGTCAACGAGGTATTTAGGAACTTCCCCTGGTAAAATTGATTTGTATTATCTATTTTGATTCATCAAAACTGACTAATTCTTCACATTCTCCCGAAAATAACCCAATTAGTTTGTAATTGAGGTAGTCAACATACTCATTTTTTATTGAAAGAATTCTACATTATGTCATGTAATCAGGAGAAACTGCATTTTCTATTAAACCTAGAACATGGTATTGATTAAGTGCAACTCCAAAGTTTCAGCATCGTCACATGCTATATTTTTATTTCATTTGGTAAACTGATGAAGTCATCCTCGTGTAAAGTTTTGTTCCATTATCAATTTGGATAAAATATTGTGCAAATCGATCGTATTTTGGGTATGCATGGTTATTTCGTATCAACTTTTTTCATTTTCTAACAATAATACGATTTAACCAAACTTTGGTTAATTGTTTGTGGTCTTGTTACTCTTGGGACGATAGCCAGTACTTGACGAAAATTTCCTTTAAATACAAAAACCTCTCCGCTAAATTGTTTTGCATTGTCCAAGATATCTCTAAAAGTTCTATCAACGATTTCTATTGTTATTTTGTTGGTAATTGGTGCTTCATCCCATATTATGAGCTTTGCTTTCGAATCAATTCTGATGTAGTACTTTGCTTTAATATACTACACATTGGTTATTCATTAGTCTGGAGTAGAAAATTAAATCTTGAATGGATGAGTCTGTCTCTTGGTATTATTAGTGTTACTAAACCTAAAGTTGTAGTAATTGCTATCATCTCTTGAGATCGAACCCTTGCTAGCAAAGCACGGTATAAAAAGGCTTTTGCTGCACCGCCATGTCCATCGATAAAAATACATCTCTGTTTTCAGTGTTCATTCTTTCAAGTATAACATCAAAAGCATACTTTTTACTGATTTAAATATGGTGTTGCTTGAAATCAAAATTTGGAGTTTCGGCAGATCAATCTAAAATTTCCTTTGTATTGGGTTCATTGTTTCTGTGCATGGTTTCAATAAGTTGAGGCAAGTCATTTATTAGATACAATAAATGTACACATGGAGATAGCAATAGAAGCTCACCCGGGAAGCGAAAAGAAACCCAGTTATCGAAGAAGTCATAATAAAAACATTTCAACTCAACCCTAAGAAAGCATAAACCCTATTGTACAATCGGCATAAATAGAGGAAGAAAGAAGCCATGTATACATAAAATATGTATTATAATAGATAAAGAGAAGGGAAATTCTATTTGTACACTAGATCTAGTGTACATGTAGTAGATCTCGAGAAAGAGGGCACCGAGGCACAGAGAGGTATATATGCAAAAAGGGGTGATTTCTTGGAACCCACCATTTTCTTTGAAGGGATTAAAAAATTAGTCATGCTATTTTTTTGTGTGTGTGTGTGTGTGTTGTGGGTGTATATATATATAAATACGGAAATGATCTTTTAAGTATCGGTATTTGGTGACATGACACACTATTTAATTGGTGAATAAGTTAATGATAGATTCCATGTATTTAATGATTCATCAATTAAATGGTGTGCCATATTACTGGTGTTTAACATAAACTAAGCACCGGTGCTTTGGAGATCACTTCACACACATACACACATACACACATATATATAATTTTGACAATTCACATTTAACAACATTGCATTCATTCGTTTCAAAAATTATTTGTTAAATCAATGTTCTAGATCTTAACAAAATCAATGTTGTCGACCATAAAACTCAAACACAATTGTACAAATAGATTAATTTTTAAGGAATATGGTAAAATAAATAATTGATACGAGACCCAACATGCCAACAAAAAAATGGCATCGTCGATTTGGTAAAGAAGATAGATTTTTATTGGTGATTTGTGAGAGGAGCGGAGAGAGAGAGAGAGATTTGTGTAGTTTGACTTGTGGGTTTTTGCTTATACCCTTCTTGAATTCGATAATCATAATGGAAATTTGAATTGCTTATTACGGTCTCCAGTGGAAGGAATAATTAATTATTTAAAATATAAAGCTTCTTTTTCCCTCTAAAATGTAGTGTTCTAATAGTGATCAAGAGAGGAATTTAGTTTTTCCAATGGAGCATAAAAATGGATGCAATTTCAATTCAAGAATTAGATTCTCAAATCATGTTTGCGGTTTTTCAAACTAGCTTTTCAAATGTTGTCTTTACATTACTTCACATACATGTTAGATTCAATTTTCACTGAAAAGATGTGTTATTTCAAATATATGTGATGATAAAAAATTGGGTTCCAAGTCGTTTGCCCGACTTCATGTTAATCATTTCATTTAAAAAATATATGTTGGTCGAGGATGGCACATTGAGTTATTTAAATTGTTTCTTCCCAGAGCCCAAATTTTGCTATCTCCCAATAAATCTTGACATTGCACTGCAATTTAAAAGTTCTATAAATGTGACAACTCAAAAATCTAGTGAAGTGTCGAGATTTCATTAATAAAATAACGAAAACGAGACAGCATATTCAATCTTGTCTTCACCATCTCTAGGTAAATATTAAAGACGCTGCTAAGCAAAACTCTCTTCAATCTCTCTTCCAATATGCATATATTTCTTATCTGGATATTTTTTTAACAACAATATAAAAGGGGAGTGGATGGATCTAAGAATATTTATGAGATAAACATTCAAGTAAAATTTTCGGTCCGTAATAATTATAATGCATATTTACCAATCATAGAATAACATTTTTATGTATAAATGGCCACCAAATCTAGCCATCGAAGTCTTTGTATTCAACTCATAGCAATCGTTACCCAAATGAGTTATCATATAGTGTTGAAGTTGCTCGAAAGAATTGATGAAAAGATCTTAAATTTCAATTAGCATCTTAGTTAAAGAGTTGCTATAGAAAGATCATGTATCTTAATATGTTGTTATAAAAATGAGAAAATTAAAAAGCTCAATCTCGACTCGTCAATTTTTATTTAAATTAAATATACAAACTTTCAATATATTAAACTTGAGCAACTGATTAATTAATTTATATTAATTATAAATCTTGCCATTTAGTTAGGCACGCCGTAACCCTGGCTAGAAAGTGGAAGTCCTTATCCATTTGATATATGACCTTTATTAATAGTTTTTAACAATTTTTCTTCAAAAAAGTTCAAGGTTATCTGTCGTCTCTCCACTTATTAGTTGGTGGTATTGCCTTTAATTTCTGGTATGCTTTTCATAAATTTTAAATTTGACTCGAAGTCATAATCGTGTAGACTTACCATTTTCGTTACAAGTTTGTTTCGCCATTAAATTATAAGATCCATTGTTGGATCTTAATTTCAAATAGACGGATAAAATTGCAAGTTCAATCTATGATACATATCAAATGAAAAATTATCAAGAATTCTATAGAAGAGGAAGAATACATGAATCTATGGTGATGAATCAATGGGGTTTGAGGTCTCCCACAGACTAATTACGGTACTCAATGGATTCTCTCTTATGTATGTAAATGAAGAGATATAAAATGTTGAATGATTAGTAGTAAGCAATTGTGTTGCACGTTTTATGTATCTAATGAATGATATGTATAATATTTTTGAAATACTAATATTGTTCACAAAAGTAGTTGAGGTAATTGATATTGTTAAATAAAAATTTAAAATTGTTAAAAAGTGTGTGTGTGTATAAAATACGATTTTTTTTCTTGAAAATTAAGTATATAATGTTAAAAGGTTGAATAAACTGAAATATAATGTTTTTACTATAATAACTTACAAAATTTTTTTTGTCAACATCCCACAACTTTTTTATTTTGAATTTTCTACTTTTATCAAGACTTTTATTTTTTGTATTGAAACTCCATGAGAAAAGTGCAATATATGGTTGCCAATGAGAGAATAAATGGTCAGGAGATATATTTCAACAGTATGCACTATTTTTCATTGAGCCTTGTTAATGATCATTGTAAAGCATAAACGTATTGAAAAATGTTTCCTCTTTAATTTGATCGGATATCTTTCACAATTTGCTGAAGTTAATAAGATGTGAAGAAGGAGAACTCGTCTAGCGTCTATTTCTGTATGGATAATATGTCTCTTGAAATCACAACACTGTTGGATGATCCAGATTCCTTAAGAGCCTCACTAGACAAATTTCTTTCCAAGTTTAACTTGTGTGGTGAGATACGATTTATCAACAGAGTATTTAGGAACTCTTCTTGGTAAAATTGATTTGTATTATCTATTGATTCATCAAAACTGGCAAATTATTCACATTCTCCAGGAAATAATCCAATTACTTTGTCATTGAGGCACTCAACATACTCATTTTTTGTTGGAAGAATTCTACTTTATGTCGGATAATCAAGAGAAACTGCATTTTCCATTAAACCTAGAACATGGTATTGATTAAGTGTAACTCCAAAGTTTCAGCATTGTCACATGCTATATTTATTTCATTTGGTAAATTGATGAAGTCATCCTCTATGTAAAGTTTTGTTCCATTATCAATTTGGATAAAGTATTATGCAAATCGATTATTATTTTGAGTATGCATGGTTTGATTTCGTAGCAAGTTTTTTCATTTTCTACCAAGAATACGATTTAACCAAACTTTGGTTAATTGTTTGTGGTCTTATTACTCTTGGAATGATAGCTAGTACTTAACGAAAATTTCCTTCAAATACAAAAACCTCTCCGCTAAATTGTTTTGCATTGTCCAAGATATGTCTAAAAGTTCTATCAATGATTTCTATTGTTATTTTGTTGGTTATTGGTGCTTCATCGCATATTATGAGCTTTGCTTCTAAATCAGTTCTGAAGTACTTGATAAAATATATTTTTATTATTGTTTAGTACTTTGCTTTAATATAATACACATTGGTTATTCATTAGTCTAGAGTAGAACATTAAATCTTGAATGGATGATTTTGTCTCTTGGCATTATTAGTGCTACTACACCTAAAGTTGTAGTAGTTGCTATCACTTATGAGATTGAGCCCTTGATAGTAAAGCACGGTATAAAAAGGCTTTTGCTGTATCGCCATGTCCATTGATAAAAATACATGTTTGTTTTCAGTGTTCATTCTTTCAAGTATAACATCAAAAGCACAATTTTTATGTGGATCTAAATATAATGTTGCTTGAAATCAACATTTGGAGTTTTGATAGAACTATCTAAAATTTCCTTTGTATTGGGTTCATTGTTTCCATGAAATGTATCAATTAGTTGAGGTAAGTCATATATTAGCTATATGGATATGTACATCTAAATTCGAAAGTTTGCCTAAAATCCAAGTAAATATATTTGATTCATTTCATTTCAATTTTATCTAATTAGATTCTGTATCATTGAAGACACATCTTTTCAAACAATCTTGTGAAAGCAAAAAGGAAATGATGATAAAAAATCGTAAAAATAATTGATAAGAACTTAAAATCAAAATCTAGTTCTAAATTTACAATTTAGGAAATAGAAACACACAATTCTCTTCAATGTTAACTTGTTTTATCTTATGAACACTACTTTTTCCTCTCTCTCTCTCTCTCTCTCTCTCTCTCTCTCTCTCTCTCTCTCTCTTTTTTTTTTATTTTTTTTAATTTTTTATTTTTTCTTGTGAAGAAGAGATATTGCGAACGAGAGAATAGACTGTGGGTGGGGAAGTAAGTATATAGGAAGTGAAAACATAGAGGCAATATGCAATAAAATTTTTGGTGAAATTCAATATAGTCAAGTACTTCTTTATGGGCATTCATCGATAAAAAAAGGGGTTGCCTAGTTAACCCTAGAAAGACATTCTTGAAATGGGGAAACTGACGTTGCAAAAGATTAATAACATTGTATATTTAATAAATTAAGTTTATATTATTGATTGAGAATGAATTAGGAAATTGTTTTATCTATGAATTAATTAATAATTTTTATTTGGCTTTATAATTAGGTTAGACTGGAGGACGAATTAATTCGAGGATTAATAGCAGAAAATCCCCTGAGAAACATTTCATTGTGTGATATACCCCTTACTTATTGGAAATTGTAGAAAACCTGTTTGAAACATTTTGTGCGAAATCCTCCCTATCGTTAATAACAGTCAAATTTCCTGTTAAAAACAATAAGAAATGCAAAATTAAAAAGGAAAAATTAAAATTTCAATACCCTAACTTTTTTTTAAATTAAATCATTTTTTTTTTATATATATACCACATATAAGTCCAAATCTTTAATTAAAACTTTATTTTCCACATGAGAAGGTACAACAATGGATGCACCAGAACCAATATTAACAATTGCACCTTTCTTCCTTGCAACCATTTCCTCTATAATACCTCTTGTACTGAAACTTGTTCCCTCCTCATTAGCTCTCACTAAATTCATCCAAATTTCTTCATCCACCTCATGAAACAACATTGCTGATGGATATGTAACTCGTACATTATTGATCAAAACATCTTTCATTTCAAGAATCCCAGCTAAAATATTTGGCCCGTAAAGTCAATTTCGAAAATCTTGATCAATGTATTACGATATACTTGGCTTGAATTTCATTAGTCCTATTTTTGAGTTTGCTCAAGTTTCTGCTTACTAGTATTAGGTTTAGACATTTTTTGGCAACGTAAACAATAAAAGCTTTCCCTATGCCATCAGTTGAGCCAGTGATCATTGCCCAAGATCCATCATTCTTGAAATTTTTGGGTTTTCTGAAAAATGTTATGGAGATCCATTTGAGAAGCAAAATAATGTTCTTGATAGAGGTAAAACCTAGAAAAGAGAGAAGAATTATGCACAGAGGTTGTTTTTTTGATGAATAAAGCTGGTTGAGAGCAGTGGCGGATCCAGGATTTTGAGTCAGCACGGGCAGTTGTTGATCGTCGACTGTCAACTGCAATAAAATATTAAGAGCCCATTTGATGTCATTTTCTTAGCAAAAAATATATTTTGAAATAGTGATTTGATAGAAAATGTGTAGTTAAAAATAAATGAAAGTTTTGAATTTGCGTATAATATTCTTTTATTAAAAAGATGTATGATTAAAAATAAGATAGATAAAAATGTATTTTGAAATAAATGAGAATCAAAAAAGGCCTAAAATTTAAATATAACAATTATTTTGTTTAAATTGAACATATATAATTTTGTTATAAGAATAAATTATATTCATCAAACGATATCGTTGCCAAGTTTTGTATAATTTAAATGAAGAGTACAGGTTTGGATGATTGAAATTGCATTAAAACCAGATGTAACATATAATATTTTGTTAAACCTAGAGTGAAAAAAGAGTAATTGCTACGATGGTTAAGCTTGCAATAATTTTAGCACAAGGTCCCAGGTTCAAATCTCTTCTGGCACTGAATTAATTTTGGTAAAAATAAAGATTCTAGAACTAAAAATATTGCAAAATAACTTGGTTGCCAAAACATTCAAACTCAAGACCTACATCATGTATATGCACAGTCTAACTAACTTAACCTGAAGGGATGATTGAAACAAAGACACATTATCAGTAATATTACCTAAAATGTTGTTTGTTGTCAACCAAAAAAAAAAAAAAAAAAAAAAAAAAAAGAGTTGCCGACGGATCCAGCACGTGTAGCTGCGGGAGTTTGTCAGGCACTGAATCCGCCAGTGGTTGAGAGCATTTTTTGAACCTTGGGAAGATCTTATTTCAAAGGTTAAAATTTGTTGAGGTTCATTATAAGCTTTTTCCGAACTTATGGAGAAAACTGCAATTAATATTTCTTTATTGTTCTCTATTTTCTCGAAAGAAAGAGTATGAAATTCTTTTTCCCTTCTACAGGGACCACGAAATTGGATCCATGCATCAGTTTATTTTAATGCAAAGAACATGACTCCACCAGCCATTGGAAAGCATTTCCAAACCAAAACCAAAAATGAGGAAGAAAGATTAAGTGGGGTAGGGGTGTGGAAAATAAAGTTTTAAAGATTTGGAATTATAAGTCGCACATATAAAAAATTTGGATTTAATTTGTAAAAAACAAATAAAAAAATTTGGGCATTGAAATTGCAATTATTCCTTCTTAATTTTAATATATATATATATTTTTACTATTTTAACACAAATCAGACATATATTGACATCAAGGAATTTTCACACAAAATATTTCAAAGATGGGAGGTTTTATATGATTTCCAATATGTAGAGTTATATCGCACATGAAAACGTTTCTTAGGGGTGTTTTCTACTATAAATCCTTAATTCTATAAGTTCATGAACTTTGCCATTTCATCACTGATATCTTAATATACTTTTGCAAATCATTGTTGAAATATTTTTTAACCGCACTATTAATGATTTTAGCAATAGTTTGGATTGAAAATAAAAAATTCATTACTGAAACATTTTGTTTTCATGCTATACAATAATAATTTTTAATTGTACACAATAATGCTTTTCTTAAATAAATATAACAATTCTTATTGTTGAAATATTTTTTTTATTATCTATACTAATATTTTCTAAGATTTTTTCATTGCATATAATAATGCTTCTTGTTGAAACTTTTTTTAATTGTACATAATAATGATTTTTTTTTAACGAAAGCCATAATACCAATAATTAGTAATAATTGTATTTAGTGGTGTAGAAGTTAATTTTTTTTTTTTTGTAAATAAATTAAATATAGTGTTAAATAGATATCGCGTGAGGTATATTGGGCTTATGATTAAATATATAAGGGTAAAATTGATAATTAAAAATTTCTCCTCAATAATTCCTTTTTATATATATCGTAGAATAGCCTTGGGGACCATAACCCTTAAACTGTTTTATATATTAATTTTAATTGGAGTTCCATTAACCTTAAATATTCTAGTAACGAGTAACTACATTTTGCAAATTCCTTATCTAATAGATGCTTTAGAGACCAACATCTGGATAACTTATATTGATTTTACTTAATTAGATAGCTCATAACAACTATTAATTAAACATATAAGCTCATCGCAGAAAATAGTAAACAGTTCACAGAGCTGGTCCTGTGATTTATGGGCTCTGAGACGAAGCGTGTAAAGTAGGCCCCCCAGCGAAAGCAATTTAAATACAAAATTCAACGGTGTATTATGCGACCCATTGCTAACTTAAAAAACTAACATTAAAACAACAACTAAATATATTATAAAAACGATTTATATTATAAACTATCAAAACCAACAATGTTTCAAACAATTAGTTGAGTATTATTCGTCTTGCCGTTTTAGAGGCAAAAACATCAATCAAATCTGAATAATTTAGCTACCCAACCATTTCTTTTTCTATTGATAATATAGCCAACTCGTTTAATCTTTCTTGTGACATAGATGATCGAAGATAGGTCTTGATCAACTTCAATTTTGAGAAACTTCTTTCCGTAGATGCAACTGTAACTGGTATGGTTAACAAAATTTTGTAAGCAATATAAGCATTTGAGTAACAAATATTGTGAGTCTTCAAATATTGCAGCACTTCAATTGCTTTTGTTGTTTCATTTGGTAAATAAATCTTCAAGACTTGTAACTCCGAACATAAATCATTTCCATTGATGTTCGAACGCCCATCATGTTCAAGATATTTCTCAAGATTCATACAAGAGTTCAACAAACTTGATAAAGTCGCATCCCTTAACCTTTTCAAATTAAACAAAAATCCAATTATGTCATCATATTGTTTGAATTGTTCAAATTGACTCCTCAGAGAAGATAGAGCTTGATCAATTATAAAAATAAAGTACTCATCTTTAAAAGATTTTTCTGCTGATTGCTTTACCTCATCACTACCGCTTTCATCAAATTGTTTTTTCCTTCGAATTATGCGTTTTTTTGTAAATACAGCTTCAATTCCCATGTCATTTGCTTTTTTTGTTGCTTCATCCATAGCAACGGCAAATCCGATTTATCTATAATCTTCAAAAAATAAAACAAGTCTTTGCAATAGATCGATAGCATGATCAATATCCATGGATTCGGTTTGAAAAAATTTACTCACAATATTGACTGCATGCAACAACCGATACTAGATTACTATGCCAAGCAAAAACTCAAAATTCTGAAGTTCATGTGTTGCTAACGACTCGGCTTCGCTCTTCACTTTAGGATTTTCGTTAGATTCTGCCAAATCAAGTAAGGCTTCTCTTATCTGTGCAGTTTGCTCCATTATAGGCTTCACACTCTCAACATGACTTTCCCAACGTGTTTGTGACAATGGCTTTACCGTCAACCCTTTTACATTATCTTTGAAAAATTTTCATCGCTTGGTAGAAGAGGAAAATAAAGTGTAGATGCATTGTATCACTCCGAAGAAGGGTACAGCTTTGGAACAACAATTCACCATATCACATCATGCTAGATTTAGACTATGAGCACTACATGGAGTATAGAAAGCTCGGGGATTCATTTCGTGTACTCTTTTTTGTACACATTTGTGCTTCCTGCTCATGTTAGATCCATTATCATACCCTTGTCCTCTAATGTCATCAATATCCAGATCAAGTTTGATCAAAACCTTTTGAAGCTCGGTTGCAAGTCCAAGTCCTGTTGTGTCATCTACCTTAAAAAATTCAAGCCAATGTTCCTCAACTGTAGGTAAGTTTGATGAATCATCTACAAATCGTACTATTAAAGACATCCGCTTCTCACGACTTGCATCTAGAGTACAATCAAGTATAACCGCGAAATATTTTGCATGTTTAACTTTCTTGACAATTGCATTTCTCATGTCATTAGCCAACAACTATATCAACTCATTTTGGATTTTTTTTGCCAAGGTACCTGTATTGAATCTCTCTTGCATTAGCCCGCCGATGGTGCTCTTTCATTGCTGGATCAAACTCACTAACTATTTTCACCATTTGTAAAAATAGGCCATTATTCTCAACATTTAGTCTCTCATCATCTCCTCGAAATGGCAAGGTATTTTTGGCGAATCTTTTAACCATAGCGATTATCCTTGTTAATACATGCCTCCAATGTTCTCTTTCTGCATCGATCAACAATTCAACGCTTTTATCAATTGTAGTTTTTGTTCGAAGCCTATTTTCCAATTCAATCCAGCCAGTCATGCAACATAAATGGTCTTCATTTCCTTCATGACTTTTAATAGACCGATGCAAATTATACCAATCTTTGAATCCATCATTACCTAGTTGGCCAACTTTGGTCACATTTTTGGGTGTTTTAAATAGCTTCCAACAAAAGCAGAAGATCATGTCCATAGATATTGAATATACTAGCCATCTTCTATCAATTGTTTGCCCATTTCGTAGCAGTCGCTTATATTGTGAAGAATCGAAATGTCTATTTGTACAATCTTTTAGAAATGAGATGTTATCAACTCCTTTTGGACCCCTTTCAACTAAGTAATCTCTTGTTTTCTGATCAATGATTTTCCAATTCTCGGGATCCTCCAAATTTAGAGAAAAGGAACCCTCTTCTTCTTTATCATCTTCTTCATTATTAGAGGCGGGTTTCATCACTTCTTCTTCTTTATCATCTACTTCATTAACATAGTCAGGTTGACTCACTTCTTCATCCATACTATCTACTTCATTAACATGGGCAGGTTGAATCTCTACTTCATCCTCATTCAACGCATTCACATTGTTGCTTTTGAAGTACTTGTTAATATCCCCTACTTGACTTTGAATCAATGCAATTTCATTTCATTTCCTTTTCCTCTTTTGAGTACCAGACTCATATTTAGGAGACATAGTGTATGAGTCTGTATCTAATGTCCAATGATTAACCTAAAAAATAATTACAAAATATCTCAATCAACACACAATTACAATTTCCAATACAATTACTATGTGCGCCTGTGCAATTGTTCATCCCACAATAACCAATCATATAAGCCGACCAGGCTGCAATTATATAAGCCGACAAGGCTTCAAACATTTTCAATCTCTTTAATAACAAGTTAGGGCAAGACATTGCTTATCTGAGAAGTGAAATTTTGATGATAATTGTAGAATTACACGGTTGAGTATGATCTCGTCACAACTCACAAGCCTGAAACAAAAATTTATATAAAATTATATATGATGTCTAAGATTTCCAAGCCTAAGATCTAGTGATGAGGGAATTAAGAATATTTAAGAGTAGCAAACCTTGATTTTATTGTTCGATTTTAGTTAGTTGTTCTCGATAATTAATTAATATTTGACGTTTGAATACATAAGACTCTTATAACCATCACATTCAAAATTGCAATCCTTACAAACTTGCTAAAAAGTTAATTTGTTTAATGAAATATGGTGGCAGAGCCACTTTGGGTTAAGCACCGTTTCTATCAACTAAAAATAATTTTGCAATATTAATGGAATATTGAGGGCCAAAATGTTCTTTTTCAAAAGTTGGGGACTAACTCTCTATTTACATATATAAACTCTACCATGCAGCATATTGCATTTAAAGATAATAAATAATGTTCATGCAATATATGTCAAAGAGTAAAAGGAATTGTAATCTAATGAATTGGAACCCATAAAAAGGGTCTTCTGATGAATGGATGGAATCATTTTGCATTATGATTCCTTTACAACATAATATTTTATCAAATTAGTAATATAGAAAAAGTGATTATCCAACAACACATTACACAGATAGTCTAACTGAAGGGCTAATGATGATTTATATTTATAACTCACATCCATTATGCAACAATTCTATAATCAAATACAGTGAACAAATTCTTGGAACACCTTTATTATTGAACCCACCATCCATCTTAGTATATACAACTAGCAACTGCTTCCTCCCTTTGGAAAATTGGCCCACAGCAAATCCACCATAAGCAATCTCCATATCGTCAATCCAATAGTTTCGTCACCATTCCCCACCTCATTTACTCCCCTATGCACTTCACTCGGGTCACTATTGCTATTATCATAGTTATTACCATTAGCCGAAAGAAAAGTGATCTATTCAATAATACAAACGAGACAAAAATCAAACAAAAAATGTAATCTTTCACCTTTACGTTAAAGAAATCACTACATAGAAAAGGGCAGTCAACACAAAACTTTGTCAAATCTTGTGATTATATCGCACCAATTGCTCTATCCCATACTTCTAACACTGTTTTAACGTTCTTATAACTATTTATTAACAATTGGTCATGAATAAAAGCAACAGACTTTAGAAATTCCAAGCTCTAAATTTTTTAGAGTTGTATCAATTATCAAAATCACTATGAAAACAATAATATTCCTTTAGTCAACCATTTTAATATAGGGCATCGGAACAAAATGTTAGCGATCAATTTCGTTTTTCCTACTCTATTGGAAGGTATATGAATCAAAATATGAAAAGCATCAAAATGCATTTGTGTGAGGAATTCTATCAAACACAAGATTCGCAATAATTTCACCATTACAATCATTAAACTATATATAAATTCACAAAAAATAATACTAAAGTAAAAAAAATCTAGGAAATGAAATTAAACTTACCTACGTGAAACTATTTCACGTTATTAGTTTCAATTACGAATTCAATTTATTTCGAGAAATTGAGCAGATTGTTGAGCTGCTGCAGATGAACATTTATGTAATTTTGGGTTTTAATTACAACCTTTTTTCAGAGATGAGCGGGTTGAAGCGTATTTTGAGTTAGGGCTTGGTTGGGGCTATATATGATCTCTTTTCATCCGTTTTTCACGTTTAAACTACGGTTCATTAGGATATTGATGAATAAATTTGTAATTTAGGGTACTAATCAATTCTCTTCGTTTTGGGCCGTATTTAACCTAATTTCCTCTAATTAGTTTTGGTTCTTTGGACCGGCTATTTTTAAGAGGGAAAAAAATTATTGGGCCAAAATTAGGTCCTTTCGGCCGGCTGGATAATTGGTTTTGGCTTGGGCCAACTGGTCTTGTTCTTAAGAGAAAAAAATAAAAAAGTAAAAAAATAATTGGACCAAAACGAGGCCCCCTATGGTCCTAGGCCTGAGGTGCAGGCCTCACTCATCTCAGCCCAGGACAGGCCCTGACAATTCACAAGTCAGGAGTTAAATATGGAGCAATTCAATTTTCAGGTTTTAAGTTTCAAAGTTTAAAACTCAAGTATCAATTAATTAGTTAAAAATACACTGCTAATTAATTATATTAATTAATTAAGGTCACAAATTTACAATTATTAGACACATGTACGTATTTATAAGTTACACTGTTAAATATTATCAAATTAATTGGTCACAGATTATTTCATGATCACAATAAAAACTTTTGGTAGATTATAATATATTTGATCATTTTCAAATCAAAAAATTTATAGGTCACAAATCAATTACAAGTTTTCGAATTAATTGGTCATAAATAACCAAATATTTGATCACGGATTAACCAAATAGTTGATCACATACACCAAATGATCACATACCACCACGGGCACTTGTGACCACCAACACCCCGCCACCACCACTGCTAGATCAACTGCCAACAAAAACCACCCCAACACCAAAAATCAACAAACCAAAAACACCATAAAATGCAACAAACTACCACCATCGTTCTCTGGCAGCAACCTGCAAAGCTGTCCATTAGCGACGGTGCAATCTCTATATCAACGGTACAGATCGAGGGAAGCCACATCCATCATAGCGCCATTATTGATCTCAAACCCTCGTGTTGCAGCTTCTCTACTTTCAGCAAGACAGTGGTGCAAATCTTTTCCAATGGGGCAACAGTTCGATCTCCAGCGGGGACAACACTCAAATCTCAGATCTCCAACAATTTGGCATTCAATAGTGACTCCATCGAAAGCGATCATAGCTATGAGTTCAACGATGGTCTTCGACTGTGGGTGCAGTGACGATAAAGGTGTTGGTAAGGTTGAGAGACTGAGAAGAGACAAGATGGAGAGAAATGAATTTTAGGATTGGGATTAAACTAGATTGGGATGGGATGGGATGGGACGGGATGGGGTTGGATATATTTTATATTATTAATATTGATATTAATCGTTAAATTAACACCTGATTTATGATTAAATGAACTTATTATCTGATTTTTGAAATATAATCTTGAAAAATCTTGATCTAGTGTAATTTTCACAAATAATATTCCAACCATCTCCCACTTGGACTACATAATTTTTCTGAAAAAAATCGTATTCCATAACTTAAGTGTATACTAAATTATCTTGTCTTACCTCAGTTACAATCTGGACTATATCCTATATCAATAATATTCCAACCATCTCCCACTTGGACTACATAATTTTTCTGAAAATAATCGTGTTCCATAACTTAAGTGTACACTAAATTATCTTGTCTTGCCTCAGTTACAATCTGGACTATATCCTATTTCAACATGAAATCAAAGCGACTTTTGTTACACTTATTTCGTAACTGGATTTATCAATGGTCACCATACCAAATATATTCAATGACATGGATCAAGTATGGATGTGTAGTGGGAAATTACATGCAATGCGATCTCAAACACGTCTATTTCCAACTAATCCTTCTTCATTCCATAGTGAGATCAATCCTTAAGGGCAACTCCAAATTTTCAACCAAATTTCACCAATTGTTTTATTTTTTTATTTTTACCAAAAACACCACTCCAACCCAACACCAAATCTTGCACCATTTGCAAGTGAATTGTGTTTCACCGATTTGGTGTTGGGTTGGAGTACACTATTCATTTGCACCAAATGTGATAAAATTCCATTTGCCATTTTTTCATGTATGACCAAGTTGATATGAGGGGTATTTGTGTCATTTTACATCATAAATAAATTTTAATTCATAATTATTATTATTATTATTATTATTATTATTATTATTATTATTATTATTGATGATCATCATTTGTAATAAATTATAATCGCGTAATCAATAATAATAGATGAGTATACAAAAAGTTTTAAAATGCAAACATACATGATTAACGTTGAAGACGAAAATCAACGTTTCCAACAATTCCTTGCTCGTTATAGACAAATCAAGGATAAAGATGCTCACATTGTATTTTGAAATGCATTAATTGAATACTTGTGGGATGAATATATGAATTTCGATAATTAAATTATGACACTAGGTCGACTTCGTCGTACCATAATTTCGAGATTCTAAATATACTACGTTATTTTCAATAAGATGATTTCATATTTTCTTAGTTGTGGTATTTTTATTAATTGTACTACATTTTTAAAATATATTAAATAATTTCATATTTTCGTAACGAAACGTAATTATGTATGTGCTAATTTATGTTGTAGTAAATTGAATAAATAAATATTTTTTAGCTATATAAATTGTTAAAAATAAAAAAATGAAGAAAATAACTAAACATTGTTTATTTGGTGCAACTTTTGGTGTAATGGATTGGAGATGACTTTTAATTTGGTGCAAATTTTGATGTAAGGTTGGAGATTGTCCAAGCTTTCCAACCTTATGTTTGAAACACAAACAGAAAGCAAATGGTAACAGTGAACAAAATTTAAAGAATCCAATTTATTCGGCAGAAAACCAAATATGTAGAACTAAATAACACAAACATGCGTTTAATCAGAATAAGAAACTCCCACTACATCAACATATTATTAAATAAAACTATACCCATATTAACAGTATGCTCGTGATTCGTGAAAGACTCTAGGCCCAAACAATTTCTGTAGTGGAGGATCACAATTGAAAGAGAAGGGTCATCGGGTCATCCTGACACTACAATTTTTTAGCCTTCACATAATGCCAAATGGCAGCCACGATTCTTGCAGGAATATCAACCTTGAAATCCAAGACTTCCATCAGAGCCGATTAAAGCTTATACTTTTCGGGCATATAATTAATTTCTAACCGTATATTCCCGTGAATTCTTGATCCACTTTCCTTTTTACCTCAAAGCCTTCATGAGAAGCAGGTAACCAAGCACTGTCCCATATAATCATATGGTTATCAGGGTTGAGTTTCTAGTCCAAGGAAATAGTTACTCTTCTGAAAAATGAAGAGAACATTGGATAAAAGGAGCTTGATTTTTCCAGCTTGGTGAGGATATATCCCATCCTCCAAAATCCTCCCTGCAATTTTAAGTGTCCATGTAGGTGGCTTCGCATGTGGCTTCTTAGTTATCGTACGAATTTTATTAGCAAAAGTGTTAAATACATATATCCGGAGAGTTTTTTGTATGTATGATGGAGTCTTTAGAGCCTATTGGATATCAATTTTCTTCAGTCAATCGGAACATCTGAAATTGCCCGGAAAGCCAGATCCAAATTGTTGCTGAGCAGACGGGTTCACAGGCAACGAATTGTTGAAGGGGAACGAAGCTCCAATGGATTATTTTTATTTATTTTTATTTGCAGACTTGCATAAATCTAAACAATTAATTACCTTAGATTATCCCTGATCAGCATATGCATCAGTGCACAGAGAGGGACTCAGGATGGGAAGCCGACAAAAAAGGATCTAACTGCTGTCAGGACTCAGTAGGTTCTGTGATTTTCTAGTCCCGAGATGATTTTCATGAATTAGTCCCAAAATTGTAGTATACATGTGAAATCTATAAGTGTATTATGAAGCAATGTTCATAAAATCGGACCGGACAGTTAGATCCACTGAAAACTCCAGGAATCGGACCAAAATTTGGTTCGGTTATAATATATTAACTGTTTAATTAATAATTGGTCAAATAATTGAAAACTGGGAATCGGTCACAATTTTTGGACCGATTTCAAAGACTTTTTTATCAAAAAATAAAATAAAATTATATAATAAAAATGTTACCTTAGAGATGGCAACCTTATATGCCCAGTTTCCTACCTTGTGGAGCGTTTTTATAACTATTTCTTGAGTCCCACAATTGACAAACTTCCAACTTGGGATTTACAAAACTCAATATAACACACTTTCAATGTGCAATTTATAAACTTCAATAAAGCACACATGTTCAATATTATTATTTATTGCCACACGGTGACTACAAAATTAAATCATTCAATCTTTATTGTGATATAGTTAATCGGAGATGAGGTATTGTTGTCGATTTTATCCCACAAGTGGACGGATCGTAACAAATAGTAAAGTGGATCTTTTGGGTCCGGATTATCATTCCCACAGGGACTATACTTTAGTACTCAATTTATTATTCCTAACTCCTGTTTGATGAATATAAATAAAAATATATATATTTGATTGACTGTGATTTTTAAATCGAACTATTAAAAATCTCGGGAATATAACAGAAAATTAGTAAGAATTCAAATAATAAATGGAGATTAGAGCAGAACAATTTCACCTATTGGTCACCTTTATTTATAATATTGAGATTCATAAAATAAAAATAGTGTTCGGTCGAATTCTTTTATTGTATTCAACTTACCCCTCTCAAGTTCTCGTTAAGCCTATTTAATTAGTTCAATTCCATATCTCTATGCAAATTAAATTTAATTAAACGCAACATTGTTTTTAAGAATTCGTGCACGATCGCAACAATTAATATAGGTATCTCTACACGTTATATCAATTGACCGGATTTTAACATATGGTCTAAACAAATAATCCGCATCTCTACGCAATCATTGTTCACAAATCATCTAACTAGTGATCAAGTAATTAAATGCATTAAGAACAACATTAAAATCAACACATATTAAATAAAAGCACTAGAATCTTAATTGCATGAAAAAAAAGGTTCCAAAAGATTACGTTGTTCACCCTAAATCAAATCTAGCTACTCATAATAATGGAAGAAACGCAAGATAAAATAATAGAAGACATCACTGGGATTAATTGATGAAACGTGAATGAATTTCCCAATTTCGCTGTAGCCGCCTTCTTTTCTGACTTTGTTTCTGCCTTTGTTCCCGATGTAACATGATAAATTTTCCAAGTGAAACTGCAGTCCCTACTACTTGTTCAAAATTATCTTCGGTTTGTGTGTCTCTGTATATGTTTCGCAAGCTGCCACCTTGTTTGACTCCAACAACAACCGTCTTTAAATACCTCTGTCGATTCTCTCTTTTTCTTTCACAATTGAATTCCTCTCTCTCCCAGGATTGTACGTATATATATATATATATATATATATATATATATATATATATATATTGCACTTAAAGTCCTTAGTCT
>NC_036247.1:36207811-36409676 GCF_002742605.1 Olea europaea var. sylvestris
TACATTAAAATGAAAGTACATGTTCAATGTAATAAGATTGACACCTTATGAGACTCAAGGGAGTCAAACAATCCTTAATCATAAATCTTAAGATAGACACGACTATGGTGGCAAAGCGGCAACTGAATCGTCCAAGCGATCGTGTCAATCAATAGGAATAAAAAAGAAAATCACGTGCAAATAATGTTAGAAAATTTCTCTCTCTCTCTCTCTCTCTCTCTCTATATATATATATATATATCTTTTTTACTCTTTTCCAGTGTGTAATCTAAGGCTGAATATTTCATTACTATCATCACCCTCTCGAGTTTAGGTGGATGTTACTAGTTTCAAGTCAACACTTCAATGAACAAGGAATTCTCCAATTATTTGATTGCTTTGACCTCCAAGACTCAACTAGCTAATTATCTTGCATCAAAAGTCAAATTCCCTCAAATAAGTATTAGGACTTAACCAAAGTATTTAGTGCTTTTGCTCTTTTCATGCACTTGCTTTTCCTGTTTTTCACAATATATATATATATATATATTTTCTCCATTAAGCTTTCTAGATGACCCCTGTAGCAGGCTTTAGGCCGATGACTCCCAAATCAGGTGATTTTAGGGCACCACTTTTTTAAATACCTTTACAAGCTTACTGACCCGAGTCAAAAAGGCTTCGAAGAGAACAATAATTTTTTTTCAAGTGCAACTTCGTCTCTAATTGCTTTCTAAATGACCCTTGTAACGAGCTTTAGGCCGATGGCTCCCAAGTTAGACGACTTTAGGGCAGAATGTTTTAAAATACCCTTACAGGCTCAATCACTCGAGTCAAAAAGGTTTCATGGAGAAGTTTAAAATTTTCAAATGTATATGCTTTGATTAGTGCAATGCCCCTTATCACACACTTATTCAAACAAATGACCTCTAACTTAAGACTTTCGCCAAATTTTATCATGTTAGTCTAAGACAATCCACGCATAAGTTCTCACACATGGAATCCGCATTCACATCCGCATCTTCCTAAACTGTAAAGTCACCTTCAAACTTTGCTAAATTTGGTCTAAGGATAAATAATTTAATATAGCTCAGGTAAAGCATCTATTTCCCACTAGATCAACCTATCAAAAGAAAGAAACAACTAATCTAATCACAATGTCAAACTCAATTCTAGTGTGCTTGTAGTATCAAATTTTGCAAGGTTGAGCTTCAATTAGTCTAGTATATATCATATCCACAGTTCATAAATCAACACCAAAACTTAAATTAAATTATCATTATCTGCCAGACTGTCTAACCCACACAAGCACACAACTAAATAAATTTATTTTTTTTAACAAACACACAAAAATATAAAAACAAAAACAAAAACAATTTCTTTTTTCACCCTCCAACTTTAAAACTGACATTGTCCTCAATGTCATAAAACATAAATAAGCACATAAAGGGGGTAGGGAAGAAAAAGAAGAAGGTACTCCCCAAATTTTTCTGTTGAATGTGTGAGGCAATATGTGAGATGACTGGATAATATTCTTCATCATATTTTTCCCTTGGATCTATGTTGGTTTGAGTGTTTCACGATGTCATGTTCCTGAAAAATCAAATGTGACAAATTAAAGATAAGGAACAAGGGTTACTTAGCTCAAACAATCAAAATAACCAACAATAAATTCAAGGGCCTGAGGGCGGAAGGGATATGGGTGATGACTCTTAAAAATTGAAACGTGCCTAAATCTAATGCAATCTAGTAAACAAAACAAAACTATATGCTATGCGATACGAAAAAACAAAATAAAATGTTTGAAAATTGGGTTGCCTCCCAATAAGCACTTCTTTTAAGTCGTTAGCTGGACTTTGTGCTGCTCTTATTCTGGTACAGCTAGGTCAAGGCTCTCTTTAGCGGTGGAAAAATCTTCCACGTAGTGCTTGATACGTTGGTCATTTACTTTGTAGTTTCCTTTTGTTGGATGGTGTAATTCAACCGTGTTGTAGGGAGACACTTGAGAGACCGTAAAAGGGCCGGACTATCTAGATTTCAACTTTCCTGGAAATAGTTTAAGTCTGGAATTGTATAAAAGCACTTGATCTCCTACTCTAAAAATTCTTTGCCTGATGTTTTTGTCATGCCACTGCTTCGTCATTTCCTTGTAGATGGCTGCATTCTTATATGCTGCTCTTCTGAATTCTTCCAATTCATGTCACTGCAATATTCTTGTTTCTCCAGCCTTTTCGAGGTCCATGTTTAACTGCTTCAATGCCCAGTATGCTCTATGTTCGAAATCCATTGGTAGGTGACATGCTTTTCCAAAGACTGGTCGATATGGGGACATCCTAATAGGTGTCTTGTACGCAGTGCGATATGCCCATAAAGTATCATCTAATTTCTTTGATCAATCCTTGCGAAATGCATTCACAGCGAGCTCCAGAATTCTTTTCAACTGTCTGTTCGAGGTTTCCACCTATCCACTTGTCTAAGGGTGATAAGGAATGGCAATTCGTTGTTGTACCCCGTACTTATGTAGCACTGCCTGAATAACCGATTGCGGAAGTGAGTTCCACTATCACTTATTATAGCCCTAGGTGATCCATAGCAGTTAAAGATGTGTTTCTTTATGAAGTCCACCACTACTCTCGCGTCATTTGTAGGCAATGCTTTAGCTTCTACCCATTGAGAGACATAATCATTGCCATTAGGATGTACCAATTGTTGTAAGATGATGGAAAGGGACCCATAAAATCAACCCCCAGACATCAAATACTTCTACCTCCAAAATATTGTTAAGTGGCATCTCGTGATGCGATGATATGTTACCTGTTCTTTGACATTTATCACATGATCTGCAGAAACTGTGGCAATCCTTGAATAATGTAGGCTAAAAGGAACCACATTGAAGCACATTTGCTGCTGTTTTAGTGGGACCAAAGTGTCTTCCATAAGCCGAAGCATGAACTCGTGAAATGATAGGTTTCATCTCATCCTCTGGCATACATCTCCTAATGATCTGGTCTGCCCCTCTTCTGTATAAATTTGGAGCATCCCAATAATAAAATTTCGCTTCATGAATCAACTTCTTTTTCTGCTGATAGGTGAGATCAGGATCCATATAGCCACTAGCTAAGTAATTAACAATGTCTGCATACAATGGAGCCTTTTCTATCTGCAATAACTGCTCATCTGGGAAGACCTCATTAATATCCACATCATTTGAATCACGAAGCTGCTCTAGCCTTGATAAATGATCTGTTATCTGATTTTCTGTACGCTTTTTATCGCGAATTTCAATGTCAAACTCTTGCAGTAACAAAAGCCATCGAATCAGCCTAGGTTTAGCATCCTTCTTCTCAAACAGATATTTCAATGCTGTATGGTCAGTGTAGACTATCACCTTTGAACCAATCAGATAGGAACGAAATTTGTTGAAAGCAAACACCACTGCTAGCATCTCTTTTTCCGCTGTTGCATAGTTGATCTGAGCATTTGTCAAGGTTTTGCTGGCATAGTAGATTACATGTAACATTTTGCCTTTACGTTGGCCAAGCACCGCTCCCACTACAAAATCACTAGCATCACACATAAGTTCGAAAGGTAGATCCCAATCAGGTGCTACTATTACAGGTGCAGAAGTTTACTTTTCTTTCAAAGTGTTAAAGGCATTTAAGCACTTATCAGAAAAGTGAAATGGCACATCCTTCTCCAATAGATTACACAGAGGTTTTGTAATTTTTGAGAAATCTTGAATGAACCTTTTGTAAAACCCTACATGTCCTAAGAAGCTCCTGATCCCCTTAATTGTATTAGGAGGCTGCAATTTTTCAATCACTTGTATTTTGGCTTTGTCAACTTCAATGCCCTTTGAGGAGATCTTGTAGCCCAGCACTATCCCCTCTTTTACCATGAAATGACATTTTTCCCAATTTAGCACTAGGTTCTTCTCTTCATATCTTTGCAATACAAGAGCCAACTGATCGAAGCAGTCATCAAATGAATCTCCATACACAGAAAAATCATCCATGAATACCTTGATGTATTTTTCCACCATATCAGAAAATATGGCCATCATGCACCATTGAAAGGTTGCGGGTGCATTGCATAAACCAAAAAGTATCCTTCTAAACGCAAAAGTTCCATAGGGACATGTGAAGGTTGTTTTCTCCTAGTCTTCTGGAGCAATAACTATCTGATTGTACCCAGAATATCCGTCCAGAAAGCAATAATGAGAATGACCGGCCAACCTCTCCAACATCTGATCAATGAATGGCAATGGAAAATGATCCTTTCTGGTTATATTGTTTAGATTTCTGTAATCTATACATACTCTCCACCCTGTCACTAATCGCGTTGGTATCAGCTCGTTGTTCTCATTCTTTTCCACTGTGATTCCACCCTTTTTTGGCACAACATACACTGGACTCACCCATGAACTATCAGAGATTGGATAGATAATACCTGCATCCAACAATTTCAGCACATCTTTTCGCACTACTTCTTTCAAGGTTGGATTTAATCTGCGTTGTCCTTCCACTGATGGCTTTGACCCATCTTCCATTAAAATCTTGTGCATACAAAGAGTTGGACTTATTCTTCTGATGTCAGCTATTGTCCATCCAATTGTCATTTTATGCTGCTTGAGTACCTCCAACAATTTATTCTCCTCTTCCATTGTCATGTCATTTGCAACGATTACTGGAAGTGTTGTAGATTCTCCCAAATATGCATAACGAAGATATGAAGGAAAGGGCTTTAGTTCAAGAGTGGGTGCCTTTTCTACTGAAAGTACTGGGGATGAAGGGTTGTCCCCAAGAGATTCATACTGCCAATGTCTTCTTCCTATTGGTTGCTTAGCTAAGTTGAAGACACGTTCAGTTTTTTCTGCACTTGTTGCTCCCGATTGTGCAATTTTTACTTCACAAAGAACTGTTTGATGTTATGTCTCAAATGTATCTGCCACCAACTCTTCAAGAACATCTACTTGACAACAGGTGTCTGAAGTCAGTGGATATTTCATCGCCTTGAACATGTTGAATATGACTTACTCATTGTCCACCCGAAGAATCATCTTTCCATCGTAAACATCAATTAGCACTCTTCTGGTAGCCAAGAAGGGTCTTCCCAAGATTAGAGGGATGTTTGAATCTTCCTCCATGTCCAATATGATGAAGTCAGCTGGAAAAATGAATTTATCAACTTTGACTAGCACATCTTCAATAATCCCTCGTTTGATTGATCTATCAGCCAGTTGCAATGAGATTGTTGTAGGTTTTGCCTCTCCCAATCCAAGAGACCAGTAAACAGAGAGAGGCATTAAATTAACACTGACACCCAAATCGCATAAAGAATGTTCAAAATAATTAGAACCAATTGTGCAAGGTATCGTGAAATTCCCTGTGTCTTTTAGTTTAGGAGGTAGCTTTTTCAATAAAATTGCACTGCATTCTTCGTTCAGGCAGACTATCTCATGTTCTTCCAGCTTTCTTTTGTTAGATAGGATCTCCTTCAAGAATTTAGCATAGCTGGGCATTTGGGCAATTGCATCTGCAAATGGAATATTGATGTGCAGTTTCTTGAATATCTCCACAAACTTGGCAAACTACTTGTCTAATTTCTTTCTCTGTAGCCTCTGAGGGAAGGGAATTGGTGGAACATAAGCCTTTACGGGGTTGGGTGCTCTCACTGGGGGTGTTTTTTTCCTTTTATCATCCTCGTTAGTTGGTTGTTCAGACTCTGCTTTTGTCCCAGCCTCTTCACCCATTACTTCTTTGTCCTTTCTGTCTGGTCTCTCACATGTATCTCTGGAAGTTGCACTCCACTTCTAGTCGTAATAGCTTGCACTTGCTCTTTTGGATTGACCATTGTGTTGCCTGACAATGTCCCTTGTGGGTGTTCTGTAAGCTGTTGAGCAATCTGACCAATTTGAGTTTTCAGCTTCTTAATGGATGCTTGCTGATTCTAAAAGTTAGTGTCAATCTACTGGAACACCTTGTCTGTCTTCTGCATGTACTGGTTGAACATCTCCCCCTGGTTTTTTCTCCTGTTGTGTATTGTTTGAACTGTACCCTTGCTGATTATACGACCATCTAAAGTTTGGGTGTTGTCTCCATCCTGGGTTATATGTTTGTGAAAATGGATTAAAATTTCGAGAGTCATTTTGAATGAAGTTGACTTGTTCCTCCAGAAAGCCCATAGATGTGCAATTTTCTGTTAGATAATTTGCCCCGCAGTTTTCGCAAGATGGGCCAGTTATCACTGCATGTGCTCCTTTTGTTTGTGACTTCACCAATAACTCTACTTGTTTTGTCAATGTTGCTATTTGGGCGTTGGTAGATGCTTTACTATCTAATTCATATATTCCCGCTGCTTTTGGAGGCACCACTCTTTCTGATGAAAACATGGAATGAGTAGTAGCAATCAACTCAAATAGATTTATACGTTGCTGAACTGATTTTCCTATGATCAATCCACCTACAGAGGAATCCACTTGAGATTTGGACAGTGGTGAAAGTCCCGTGTAGAAATACTACACTTGATTTCCAATAGTGATCCCATGATTTGGACACTTCCTCATCAACTCCTTAAATCTGTTCCATACCTCGTGGTAGCTCTCCCCATTTCTCTGTTGAAAAGTTTGAATTTCCAGTCTGATTTTTGCTAACTTAGCTGGTGGAAAGAACTTATTGCAGAATTTCCTAGTCAATTCCTCCCATGTGGTAATACTTCCATCCAATTCGGCATCCAGCCATTCCAATGCTGCATCTCTCAGTGTATAAGGGAATAATTGCAGCTTGATGGCGTCCTCATTAACTCCAGGAGCATGACAACTCTGGCAATTCCTGAGAAACCTTGAGATATGTGTGTTTGGATTCTCATGAGGTAACCCGTAGAATTGTAGAGTGTTGCTCATCAAATTAATCCAATCAGCTCGTATCTAGAAGTTGTTTACCCCAAAATCTGGATATACTATATTGGACCGCGCGGGTGCTGCTATAGGCATCAAAAACATAGAAATTGGCAAGTCCCCTTCATTTACTTCCCGTTGTTCTTGTTGTTGTGCTCTCGTGACCATTTGTCCAATTGGCTATATAGGGTTAGGATTGTTTAGATTATCAGCCATTTGATATTGCTATTTTTGTTTATGTTCCCTGCGTCTTCGTCTGAAGGTACGTTCTATTTTCGAATCAAACGGTTCAAGATTGTCATCTTGGGCACGGAGTATACAACGAGCACAGTTTTTTTTAAATAAAAGAAAATAAACAAATATAATAAAAATTAAAAATTAAAATATAAAAAAAATTAAAACTAAAAGTAATAGTCCCCGGCAACGGCGCCAAAAACTTGTTGTCAATTTTATCCCGCAAGTGGACGAATCGTAACAAATAGTAAAGTGGATCTTTTGGGTCCGGATTATCGTTCTCACGACGACTATACTTTAGTACTCAATTTATTATTCCTAACTCCTATTTGATGAATATAAATAAAAATATATATATTTGATTGACTGTGATTTTTAAATCTAACTACTAAAATCTCGGGAATATAACAGAAAATTAGTAAGAATTCAACTAATAAATGGAGATTAGGGCAGAACAACTTCACTTGTTGATCACCTTTATTTATAATATTGAGATTCATAAAATTAAAATAGTGTTCGGTCGAATTCTTTTATTGTATTCAACTTACCCCTCTCGAGTTTTCGTTGAGTCTACTTAATTAGTTCAATTCCATATCTCTATGCAAATTAAATTTAATTAAACGCAACATTGTTTTTAAGAATTCGCGCACGACCTCAGCAATCAATATAGGTACCTCTACACGTTATATCAATTGACCAGATTTTAACATATGATCTAAACAAATAATCCGCATCTCTACGCAATCATTGTTCACAAATCAACTAACTAGTGATCAAGTAATTAAATGCATTAAGAACAACATTAAAATCAACACATATTAAATAAAAGCACTAGAATCTTAATTGATGAAACAAAGGGTTCCAAAAGATTACGTTGTTCGCCCTAAATCAAATCTAGCTACTCATAATAATGGAAGAAACGCAAGATAAAATAATGGAAGACATCACCGGGATTAATTGATGAAACGTGAATGAATTTCCCAATTTTGCTCTAGCCGCCTTCTTTTCTGCCTTTGTTCCCGATGTAACATGATAAATTTTCCAAGTGAAACTGCAGTCCCTACTACTTGTTCAAAATTATCTTCGGTTTGTGTGTCTCTGTATATGTTTCGCAAGCTGCCACCTTGTTTGACTCCAACAACAACCGTCTTTAAATACCTCTGTCGATTCTCTCTTTTTCTTTCACAATTGAATTCCTCTCTCTCCCAGGATTGTACGTATATATATATATATATATATATATATATATATATATATATATATTGCACTTAAAGTCCTTAGTCTCTTCAATATAATAAATTTCAATCCTTGAGCCCTTTTATTCTTGTAACCCATGTATTCTTTAGTTCAATCCAAGTCCTTCACTTTCTAAATTATTCAATTTGACCTCCAAACATTTCAATCTTCGATTCATGGTCCGAATCAACTATTGAATTGTTACAACTTGGCCCCCAACTTTTCGATTTCGCTCTTTTTTGGCTTCATTCCTTAAATTCCTTTTTCATTCATAGGATTTCGCTCTTTTTTTGCTTCATTCCTTCAATTCCCTTTTCATTCATAGAATTTACATATTAAAAATAAGAAACAACAATTTAGAATATAATTTGTCAAAAGAACCATCAAATATCTTCATTTTAAGGTACCGAATAAGTGTATAAAATACACTTATCAGGTATAATTAACAAATTTCGTAAGTTTTATAAGGATTTGGAATGTCTTCAAATATTATAGTACTTCAACTACTCTCGTTTCTTCACTTGGTATATAACACCTTATGATATGTAACTAAGGATGACAATCAGGTTCGTCGGCTCAGACTGCCTGTGGCTCAGCTTGTAAAAAGCTCGAGCCGACTCGACTTGAGGCTCGGGCCGAGCACCATTTTTGAGTGCCAACAAAGCTCGAGCTAGCCCGTGTGGCTCGCCTACTCGATCTCATGGGCTTATATTAGTAGTATAAAAAAATTAATTTAGAAGGCAACAACATGCTGCCTAAAATAAGTAGCAGGTTGCTGTCTTATTTGATAAGGTAACAGAGGCTACCTTTTTTAAGGCAGCCTCTTGTCACGGACCGTAAGGTGATAACTTGAAGCTTGGTATGACACGAGAATGTCATGGCACAAAGTGAAAAAATGAGATAGATTTATGACAAATAAGGTCTAAGCTTCGGCAGTACATGGTGATGAGGGCATTGCCAAATTTAGTGGGAGATTGACTTACATCCCCCATGGTCATGGCTAATACGTACAGGTTGTGGTTGGAGAATTCGGGTAACGCAGGCAGTCCGTTACGGATGGACGGAAGTACTTGTGTCGACAGGGGATGCAGGCAGGACCAAAACAGGAACTGTGGTAGGGAGACGCAGACAGGCAAAACTCAGGCAGACGTAGCAGATTGTGGTGCAACAACAACACATGCAGATTGCGGCAGGAGACATAACAGCACACATGCAGACTGTGTAGACAGCCGTAGGATGGGGATGCAGACATACGTTGGCTAGGGACGTAGGGACGAAAATCTAATTTTCTCAGGTGAAAACCAGATTCGTGAGGGGGACGCAATACCATAGATTGTGGCTGGTTGTTTAGGATGTAAATGTATGCCAACTCGAGCCAATTGGATAACTTGGAAAATGAGACCATCATGCAACTTGACAATTTGCTTGAGGAAGCATAGTCTAACTTGGCCACCTTGATGGAGATATGTCCACTTGCACACATGAGTTGTAGAGATCCACTTGCATGGAAAGTGACATACCAACTAGCATAGAGTTGGAAAGGTGCAAGATATAATGCAACAAGGTAACTTGCAAGTGTAGAGACATGTCACTTGCAAGGTAGTCAATTCCAACTTGGCTACATTATGGCCAAAGGAGGTTTAAGGCAACTTGCAACCAATGAGAGCCCTTGGATCAAGATTAATCCTAGTCATTGATGCCAACTTGCATACCTTGAGTTTGCCTATAAATAGAAGGACCTGGTCATTTGTAAATCATATATGAATGAATAGATGAATTAGTAGAGAGAAAAATAGAGAGTTGAGAGAAAATTCCCATGGATGGAATGTGAGTAAAGTGAGATGGAGTAATATCTTTGTAGAGAGAAAATTGTAGTGAATTTGTACATAGTTCTCTTACATTTATAGAAAGAAAGTTTTCCCCAAATATATGTGTGTACTCTTTTCCTTATAAATTTCTTATCTACTATCTCTTCCAAAGTTAGCATATAATTAAACCTCATTTAGTTAAATTATTGTGAGGGTGAAAGGCTGAGTTAACGCTATCTTGTGGGGATGGGATTGTTGGAGCATTAAGGCCGCATGGTTCTAGCCTTGTTCGGGTATAACGAAACTAGGCCCGTGACAAGTGGTATCAGAGCCAGGTTCACGTGGGGTTGAACCAATTTTTCATCTCAGAGGTAAAGTGACGTTTGTGTGAAGTTCACGTGGTGTGGACTACGGAGGTAATATCAAGGGAAAGTTTTGGTTGTGCTAACCAAGTGCAGCTATGGTAGCTAGCTTCGCGGGAGGTTCTTAGAAGCTAGATTTGGGTGAGGTACTCAAATGGCGGAATCTCATGATGCTATCAAAATTGAAGGAGAGATAAGACGTTGTGTTACCCCGGTAGAAGGAATGAGGACATGTGGGAAGAGCAAAGCACGGGAAGCTTCAATGATGGAGGAAAAGCTTGACCCGATCATCATCAACATGGGTGATATGGTCGAATCCTTGGAACACTCCATGGAGGAATTGGAGGATCATGCCATTGGAAAGTTAGAAACTCTCCAAATTAATGTGCAAGAGGTGATGGATGATCAGGCATCGTTGGAGGACAATGTCCAGGCGGTAAAGCATGATGTTCAGACTGTGGAAGTTGGACATGCCGCTGTAGGTGAAAACTTCACCCGTCTACAAGTCAAAGTCACTAGTGTCGTTAGTGCAATATAAGGGCAAGTGAACAAGTTGGCTATGAAGTTGGAGAAAATGAGCCAAGATTTCAGACAAATCAAGCAATCAATGCCTAGTACTAGCGAAGGTACCGCAACAAGTGTTGTTGCCTTGAAAATTGACTACATGAATGATGGCCGAAAAGATGCCATGGATGTGGAGAACTTCTTATGGAAAATGGAAGTGTACTTTGATGGCGTAAATATCTTCGAGGAGGCAATGAAGGTGATGACTACATCAATGTATCTCTTGGATATTGCGGCATTGTGGTGACGTCGTAAGCATGGCGAATTTGGAAGGGAAGCTTGTAAAATTGATACTTGGGACGACTTCAAAAGGGAGATAAAAAGACAATTTTACCCGAAGAATGTCGTCTATGAGGCTTGCAAGAAATTGAGGGAATTAAAATATACGAGAACAATTCGTGACTATGTCAAAGAGTTCACGACCCTTATGCTTCGAATCCCAAGCATGCGGGAGGATGATTTACTATTCTATTTTCTAGATGGTTGTGCAACGTGGGTGTGACAAGAGTTGCAATGCGGTGGTGTTAAAACCGTAGATGAGGCAATTACAGTAGCCGAATCCTTGACGGAGTTTGAAGAAATTCTTGAGACAGAATCTAAAACTATCAAACTCACCAAAGGAAATTTTGGTGATTATAGGGACAAAACAAGGAAAGTCATGCAATGGAATAAGCCGGATTGGAGGCAAAATTCTAAGGTTGATTATAAAACAGATGGTAACACACAAACTTCTTGGTGAAAGGAGTATAATTTTACACCTCGTGGTTGCTTTATTTGCAAAAGACCACATCTCATGAGATATTGTCCTAAGTTAGGATCATTGGCATCCATTTTGAAGAGCAAACTAGAGGCCATGGATAGACAAGATGAAGATGAAGTTCGGATGAACTCATTCCAACTGTTTGATGCAATGAGTGCCAAAATCATTTTCGAAAGGACAGAAACACAACAAATTTCAGGGATGCAGTTAGCAAAAGTCCTTGAAGATGGCAAGGACCTGATGGTCGCGGAGTTACCGAGAGAACTACTGAAAAAGAACGAAATTGAGGAAGCATTGTCAAAGAAGTTAAAAATTGGGTGCACAGAGGTTCAAAGCTTCGACATGTGTGGAAACACTACAACCGAAGGAGTTGTCCATCCAAGGAACTAATGCAGACGTGTAGAGGGTGAAATTTGGTGTCGACGGTTGCATGCAAGAGGTTACAATGAGAAGAGGTGTGAGGGGCACTGTAGAAAATTGTCCATCGAGGGAATGGTGCCACAAGTTGGGAGAACTTTGATACCTATTGATGTTGAGGACAATGCAGTGTTGCGTGAGGATGCACAAAACACATTTCGCTACGAGGATTTTAGTGGATTGAGTGGGGGAGAATGTCACGGACCGTAAAGTGATAACATGAGGCTTGGCATGACACGGGAATGTCATGGCTCAAAGTGGGGAAATGAGATAGACTTATGGCAAATAAAGTCTAAGCTTCGACGGTACATGGCGATGAGGGTGCCACCAAATTTAGTGGGGGAATGACTTATATCTCCCATGGTCGCGGCTGATACATCTAGGTTGCGGCTGGGAAATTCGGATAATGCAGGCAGTGTGTTACGGCTGGACGGAAGTACCTTTAGTAAGGAAAGTAGGTAGGGAAAATACAAGCACTGTGTTAGGGGACACAGGCTGAACCTGTGGTAAGAGACGCAGGCAGAACAACACAGGAACCTGCGGCAGGAGACGTAGGCAGGACCAAGACAGAAATTGCGACAGGAAAACACAGACAGGCTGCGGTAGGGGATGCAACGACAACACAAGTAGACTGTGTAGATAGCCGTAGACTAGGGACGTAGACAGACGTCGGCTAGGGATGTAGGGACGAAAATTTGGTTTTCTCTAGTGAAAACCAGATTCATGAGGAGGACGCAATACCGTGGATTGTGGTCGATTGTTTTGGATGTAAGTGTATACCAACTTGAGCCAATTGGACAACGTGCCAAATGAGGCTATCATGCAACTTGACAACTTGCTTGAGGAAGCAAAGTCCAACTTGGCATCTTGATGGAGACATGTCCACCTGCACACATGAGTTATAGAGATCCACTTGCATGGAAAGTGACATGCCAACTCGCATAGAGTTGGAAATGTGTAAGATACAATGCAACAAGGCAACTTGCAAGTGTAGAGGCATTCCACTTGCAAGGTAGTCATTTCCAACTTGACCACCTTATGGTCAAAGGAGGTTTAAGGCAATTTACAGCCAATGAGAGCCCTTGGATCAAGATTAATCCTAGCCATTGATGCCAACTTGCATACCTTGAGTTTGCCTATAAATAGAGAGACTTGGTCATTTGTAAATCATATATGAATTAGTAGAAAGAAAAATAGAGAGTTGAGAGAAAATTTCCATGAATGGAATGGGAGTAAAGTGAGATAGAGTGATATCTTTGTAGAGAGAAAATTCTAGTGAGTTTGTACATAGTTCTCTTACATTTATAGAAAGAAAGTTTCCCCCAAATATATGTGTGTACTCTTTTCCTCATAAATTTCCTATCTACTATCTCTTCCAAAGTTAGCATAAGATTTAGCCTCATTCGGTTAAATTATTGTGAGTCTGTAAGGTTGACTTAACGCTATCTCGTGTGAATAGAAGTGTTGGAGCATTAAGGTCGCACGATTCTACCATAGTTCAGGTGTAATGAATCTAGGCCCGTGAGCAATCTTCATTTAACTATAATAAAAATAAATAAATAAAACCAAAACCAAAATCGAGCTCGACCCGGCTCGACTCGAAAAGGCCCGAGTAGAAAACTCGAGTCGAGCCTAATTTTTTTGGTCGAGCAAAAGCTCGGCTCAGCTAGGGCCCGAAAAAAGCTCACTCATTTTACTCGAGCCGAGCCCGAACTTTGAGTTTTAGCTTGCGAGTTGGTTGATAGCATTGCAATCTTAACATCTTTGTAAAAGTGAATTTGAACGTTACTCGAGGATGAGCAAAACCTAAGTGTGGGGGAATTTGATAAGACATGAAATGTCGTGATTCACATCCATTAATTTCTGTATTTTTATGACTAATTAACAACTAATTATGCTAGGTACCCTTATATTGTGATTTTGGTTGCATTTGGATGATCATGGCATAAATTAGAAGTAAAGAGCAAAAAATGGCCTAAAATGAAAGAAATCAAAAGTTCAAGGACTAAAATGCGAATATCCAAAAGTTGAATCGGAACACGAAATGAAGGAGTGAAAGATTTGAAGGTCAATTGATGGATGACTTAAAGTGTTGGAAGAAGGAAAATAAGAAAAAGAAGCCAAGAAGAGAGAAGATGAAAGCTCAGGGAACAAGTTGCAAATAATCCCTAGATGAGACGAGCAATGGGATGAAGATTCAAGAGTGTTAGAGGTCAAGTGGATGAGGAAATAAGTCAAAGGGATGAAATACAATCAAAGTATAATCACAGATCAGTTTCCAATCGAAAAGGTTATGCATTGGTTTTCAGCATAATATTGGGACCCTTTTTGACATGGTAAACGATCTAATTAGAAGATGATATCTGAAAAAAAGTTGTAACCCTTTGAGTTATCTTTCCAACGCACTTTTAATCACCTCAATTGGATATCGGGAAAGAAAGTTACGATCAAAATACTAAAAACTATCTAGCGAAAAAACGGTTGTTCTATGTGGTTGCATAGCTCAAATCCAATGCGGCCACATTCTAACCTTCAGAGAACTTTTGGGCTGTGAATCATTGTTCTAGGCGACCACGACACTTATAACTATGGGGTCACATAGTTCATTTTTGACATGCAATTTTTAGTTTCCTGATTTGAATCAAATACTTATGAAAACAAATCTTGTACACCATATATAAGCCCTAAATCTCGTCCAAAACGGAGAGAACGCCACCAACCCTATTTTTCTCTCTTTGTGCTCAAGATCTATGATGTGCAACTAATTTTTTTACTTGATCGAAGGAGATGGAAGCCTTTGAACAATTAAACTAATTTTTATTGATTAATTCATATACTTAGCATTAAATCTTCTTCTGCAATTATTTTTATAATTGTTATGTTTGATTTTTAGCGTGCACACTAGGTTATTAATCTCAATAATTTATAGCTAAGTTGAATTTCAAAACTGTAATTGTTGATTGGTTTAACTTATAAAGCAACTAAGATTGATAATTTGATGGTTGTAAATTATTAAATCTTAGGGAGAAGATATATCTATGTTAAATGCAAACGCTTGGCTTGTTTTATCTAGTTCATTGATTTCTCTAATTCGCAAAGTCATTATTAAATTAAATTCTCACGCTCTAGGATTGTTTAATAATGAGGATTAATTAGATCGCTTGTTTCTAATTAATTAAAAGTAAGGAGAAATAGGAAAATTGCTTCGAATGGAAAATTTATTTTTCACAATGAATGCTACAATTATGAATTGATGATTATTTGTGGATCAATGACCGATTATAAATTTCTAACGGTGGATGTTGAGTTAGATCAAGGTTTGTTTTATTGCTTATATTTAATTCGATGATTTGTATTATTTCAAGAAAACCAAAACCTCTCATTTTAGTTAATATTGCACCAAAAAGTAAATTAATCACTCTTCGTGGGATCGACCCTTACTCCACTATTACATTAATTTTAAGAAGTATATGTTTTAATTTGGAGCGCCTACAACAGCACGCACCAAATTTTGGCGTCGTTGCTAGGGAGTGAATTAGTTTATTTTTGTACTTTTTTTTAATTTCATTCTAAAAGAATAAATAAATAAATAAACAGTGCATTTTTTATTTTTATTTTGTTTATTTCCTAATTTTTAGTTTCTTTGGTTGTTTCTGACTCCAAAGCTATATTATAACTACATCGTTATACTTTGGGCGTAATCAACATGTAACTTAGAATATAAATTATCTCCATTAATATTTGAACATCCATATGTTTTAGATACTTCTTAAAATTCATACAAGACTTCAACAAATCGAAAAACGTCCATCATATTTTGCTAAGAACTTGACTTCAGTATTTTGTTTTAGGATCTTTGTTACTTTCAGCCAAGTTAAGTTAAAGTCACTTATTTTAAACAAATAAATTGAGTACTACATATGTAATGAACAAGTTGAGTAGAATTAATAAATGAGTTTGAAAAATCCTAAACCACTTGTCTTTTTCCATTGCCTTTGAAATTTGCTTAATTTAGGAATGAAATTCCCATAACGAAAAAAAATAAAAAATTATTGGGCCTTATTTATAAATGGAATGGAATGGGCTCATATTTTATCAATTTTCTAATAATAATAAAAAAAATTCACAGTGGACCTACTTTAGGGAGATTTTTTTATTTGGCCCATCACTATTCCTTGTTATTGAAAGGTCCATATTATCCTTAATGAAATGTTTCTTTCTATATTGCAACATATATTCTAATCTTTTAAATATTTTATCTTCTATTTTGAATATTTGAATATAAATACATTCTATGATCTAATAAATAAAAATAATCTGCAACATATATCTCATATTTTCTAATTAAAATACTATATTCTTTCAACGGTCTCCTGCCTTCACGAAATTGTTACTATTTCAGCTACTTACTCTCACTGTATCAATTTCCAAAGAATAAAATTCTAAACTTCTGTTAAAGAAAAACTTTCTTTTTTCTAAAATAAGAAGAAATTTTTTTATTAGATCTTTCAAGAATTTATGGGAATAAAGATTTAGAAACTCATATTGATATCAAAATATTGGAATTTTATTTCTATTTATACAAGACATCTATTTAGTATAAAGGGATTTTCAGAAAAATTGATTTTTCAAACTGGGAATGGTTTTAAAAGTAACTATTGCTTACAACTCGAGATTCAAGATAAGATGAGATGAGATCCATCTATGACAATGTCTTTATTTATATAAGTTTATGAGACTCTATTACATTATTGAGTACATCAGCAAAGGCACGCATGCTTCTCTATTATTTTCCTCTTTGGGTCTACATCTTCACATGCTGCTTCAACTTTTTATCTAAAGAGCATCTTTTTCTATTATAATTCTTTTTCTTCAATGTCTTCACATGCAGCTGTATTATTGTTCTTCTATACTTTTGTCAAAGGTGCTCTATTATTATCATCTTCCTTTATTTCTTCACATGCAGTTGGGGCACTCCGTTAGCTAGCAGGATTCTTTTATAGTGGTATGATATCTTGGAAATTGATGTATATCGAATCTTGTAATATAGTCCTTTAAAATTTCTGATTTTCTATATTCTCCATTGGATTCTAGCATCCAATTTTTATATTGGTACAAACATGAGAATTTTTTATCAAACAAATTTTTGGCAATGTTGTAGATAGCTTTAATTCCAAGTGCTCTCCTATGTCTGACCTATGATTTTGTCACTGTCGAAACTTTTCTATTATTTTCTGTGACATCTTGGCTGCAACATATCCAATTGAGATTATGAGTTCAACTGGATAGTAAACAACTCCATCATATTCTCGACTTATTGAATATAATTTCAAATATATTTTCCGTCCCTTGGTAAATCTGGATACTTCTTTTATGAATATGTCATCAAACTTCAAAATTTCAATCAAATCTTTTCCTGGATATATCAAATCCATGAATCCATAGTCTGCCGTAATTTTTATAAATGAAGGGTCTCCTCCTTCCATGGATATTATTCTGGGATAAACATTATTTCTTGGAGAGATGAAATAGGAATCACTCATTTTTATTTCATAAGCAATTTTGACTATTTCGACATATTTTTCTTCTTTTGGTTCTAAAGGGATTTTATCTTCTTGGTCTATAATATTGATTGTTTTGGTATCTCTTTTATCTCCATGTATAATAACTTTTTTGGTTGATGATACTGAAATGGAATCTCCTTTATTATCAGTTGTATGTTGTCACGTCTGTGTCCACTGCTGCTTCCAGCTATCCCTTGGTATTGGGTTGGAAAACTCATTTCTGAGCTCTTTGGTATATCTGTCTCGGACAATATATTTTTTAATTGTGCTGTAATAGTATCAACTTGATTTTTAAGTTCTATGACATATTTATGATGCTCAATAGTTATATTCAATAATATTTTTATATTTGAGTTGAACATATCTGAGATCTGAGTTGCTCCAAAGTTTATATCTTTGGATTCTTCTTTAAGAAAATCTATTCTTTTTTTGTATATGTAGGATATATTGATATAATTCTGTGACCTTGACTTTATCCATTAGTAAATTCTATGTTTCTACTGAGAAAATCTGCAAAAAATTATTAACTCCTTTAATATGGATAATATCAAAGTTATAAAATGCTAAATATGCTTGCCATCTATGGAGCCTTCTGTATTGGGTTCTGATGGTAGTTTATTCCTGACTAATCCTACAAGTTGAGAATTATCAGTCTCAACTGTAAATTTTTTGGATAATAAAAATAATGAGAACTTCTTTATTCCTCTAATAATTGTTAGTAATTCTTTTTCATGAGTAGTATAATTTATTTCTGATTGGTTAAAGGTTCCACTTGAATATCTACAAATTTCATTTAAATCGTTTTTAATATTGCTTCCCAATATTTATCTGAGGCATCTGTATTAATAATCAAATTATCTTTTTCATTTGGTAATTTTAATTTTGGTAAATTTTTGCATTTCTTTTTTTAATGAATTAACTATTTCTGTATGTTCTTCATTCCATCTTTTAGTATTTATTTTTCTAAGTAATACTTGGATTTTATGTCTTTTCTTAGTCAAATTTTCAATAAATCCTTTTGCATAATTTAAACATTCTAAAAAATTTTGTATTTGTTCTTTGGATTCTAATTTATCTGAAAATTTTTCTATCTTTCTGAATATATGAGTCTGTAATTTTATCCCTCTTTTATCTATTGATAATCCAAAAAAGTCTATCTCTTATTTTTCTATTATAGATTTCTTTTTAAAGAGTACAATTCCTTCTTTTTTACATTTGTTAATAAATTGGATTAAATGATTTCTATATTCTTCTTTACTGTTAGAATACATTAACATATCATCTATATAAATAATTATAAATTCATTAAACTTTTTAAATATATTATCCATCTTTCTTTGATATATTTGTGGTACATTTTTAGACCAAATGACATAACTAACAATTTATATTTTCCTTGAGTTCTGCTAAATGCAGTATATTGTATATTATTTTCATCTATTTTTATTTGCCAAAATCTTGATTTATAATCAAATTTAGAATAATATTGTTTTCCTCTTACAAGATTTATTAACACTTCTTTATTTGGTAGAAAGTAACCATCAAATTTAGTATATTTGTTTAATTCTTTATAATTTATGATTATCCTAGTTTTTCCTCTAACTTGTTCAAAATGTTTCATAACCATAAAGACTAGACTACTATGAAATCCGTTACTAAGTCTAATAAGTTTTTGTTCTAACAAATCTTTTATCTGATTTTTAAATTCTTGTGTATCTTCTTCTATAGTATACATCATTGGTCCGACTCTTATTATAACATTTTCTGTTAATTCTATTTTAACTTTTAGGTGATTGGTTTCCAAAATAATAATGAATTTTTTCCATAAACTTTTTCTAATTGTTCAATTATTTTTTCTATATTCATTTTTATTCCTGTTTTTAGAATTTTTTATACAATATTTTTTAATTTTTAATTTCATTATATATGATTGGTTTTTTCTCCCATTCATTACCAAGCTGTGCTGGCTGAACTCTATAAGGTTTAAATTCTCTAGGGATTTTTAATAAGTGTCCACAAGGTGTTTGTAGCATTATCATATAATTATTTTGTTTATAATATTGAAATTATTGTATAAAATCATTTCTTAATAATATATCACATTCTAATTTATCATATTTATATACTTTATTTATTGTAACTTGTTTACTTCCAAAAATTATATTAACTTCATCAGCACTATTAATTATTTGAGTGCTATTTTCTATAACTCCAGTTATTTTTATGTTACTATTATTATTCCATGATTTTATTCAAAAAAATATTGTTATATCACTTCCTGTATCTATTGAAGCACAAGTTGTTATATTTATTTTTACAATAATAATTTGTATAGACATAGCTAATGTAAAACTTATCTGACTATTCATCTAATTCTTTTTACATAATTAGTTTGTCCATTATGAACAATATATAATCCTTCTCTTTTTATACTATAATCTTCTAATCCATTTAGAAAACTCATTCCTAAAAGTATATGAGGTTTATATCTATACTTTTATCTATGTAATATGGTACTAAAAGATCTATTCCTCCTATTTTTATTGGTACCTTAACTTCTAAATCCGTAATAGGTACATGTCCATCAAAATTTACATACTTATATGGCCCAGTTTTATGAGTTATTAAACCTTTATTTCTAATCGAAGCTATATAACATTCACTAGCTCCTGTATCTATTAATATATTTTGTCCATTTATATATTTTCTTCCATTATAATATTCTCCTTCTATTTTCATATTTCCAGTATTTCTATATAGTTTTACTTCTTTTATTTTGTTGATTTCTTCTAACTAGTTTTTATTAGGTATTTTAAAACTTTTTGATCTTTTAATTAATTTTTCATCCTTAAATATTATATTTTTAAAACATTCCCCTTCATTTAATTCTGTTATTTTAAGTTTATTTTTTGTTATGCTAAATTCATATTCTTCTGGAATTAAGCTTATTTGTTTATTTGGTTCTATTATCTTACTAGTATCTTTATATTCTTTATGAACTTCAATATATGGTTTATTGGAATAAATATTCTCATAATTAAAATTAGTAAATGTATATAAAGCTCTATATTCTATAGTCATAATTTGATCACCTGGTTTCATGATATAATCTCTATGAAGTTTAAAATATAGTCCTAAAATTTCATTAAAATTTCTATCTTTTAATGATACACAATATTTTGGATAACACGTAAACATAAATTTTGATATGCTAAATTTCGTTCTATTGTTCTTAAATGACTATCTTTTAAATTTATTATTCTTTCATCATGTAAAGTTATAGTTAAGGATGAGTCTATCCTTTCTCTGAATAGTGATTTAAACATTATTTGTATTCTTGGATTTTTTACTTTGTTTTTTTCTTGTTAATAGTTCTTCAACTGTATTTTTTGTTAAAAGATTTAATTTACGTTGCCCATAAGTTGTTCTTACATCTATAGTTTTTTTTTTTTTTTGTGATATTCATTTATTGTTATTCTTTCTCTTTTCCAAATTCTATCAAACACTTCCCATTTTCCTATTTTTAAGTCTAAAGATAATTTTTGCAATTTTCTATACTTGTTATTATCAAAAGTAACTTTTAATCCACATCCTTCTATTCCTTCATATTCTTGTATATTTATATTATTAATTTTTATTTATTCAATTTCTCTATTCAGATCCTGATTCATCATCTGTTTGACTTATATATATTTCTTGATTATAGTATTCTTCAATATTTGATATTTCACTTAATTCACATTTTATTTCTAAATATTCTTGTTGTAATATTCTAACTTTTTTTTTTTATCACAATCAAGGCTTATATGACCTATTTCTCTACAATTTCAATATTTACATTGACTTTTATTTTTCTTTTTATTCTTTTGTTGATTATATGAGTTATTTTTTCTTTTGTAATATCTTTTTCTAGGTTTTATATATTTTTTTATTTTTATACTTTCTTTTATTAATTCTTCTTTCAGGATCACATCCCCATTTCATAAAGATTTTCATATCTTCACAACATATTTTAGTTAATTTTCCTATTTTTTTCATTAATTGTCTTTGTTAACATATATATATGCAAGTCTTTCAAATAAAAATTTTATTCTTGAACCTAAAGTTTTATATATTCCAATATTATCTCTAACATATTTTTCAAATTCTATTTTAAAATATATTCCCCATGAATTTGGTAACTTATTATAGTACATGTCCTGGTATACTTCTTGATTTTCATTAAACATAATAGTAACTTTTAAATTCACAAGTATATTCTTTAATTTTACACATATCACATATTGTTAAATTTATTAATTTTATTCTAGCGTTATCTTTTTCTCTTATTGATTCTCTTTCGGAATTTCTTATCCAATTTTCTTCTAAAAATTCATCTGAAATATATTCTACTAACTTTTCTATACCTTGTCTATCTGACTTTATTATTTCTGTTTGTACATTTCTTTTTATTAATATCTTTGTATCATTGCTTATTCCTTTTCACCAATTTCTAACATCTTCTTCAAATGATGTTATTAAGAAACCTATTCTTTTTTCGGTACTTTCCTATGTTTCATTTTTATTATATAAAAAGAATAATATCATTGAATCTGCCCAAGTTAATAAGGCTTTTTTAGTATCTCTTTTACAATTTAAATCTAGTATTGTTCCTCCATAATTAATTGGTTTATCATAATTATCATTTAATTCAAACATATCTTTATATTTATTTCCTTTAGGTGGTTGTCTATCTCTTACTTTATCATAGAATTGTTTATATGGTTTATTATATATATGTGCATAACTTTTATCTGTATCATGTAATTCCTGTTTAGAGGTTCCTGTTGGATTAGGTTCTCCTCCAGTATTTATTAAAATTTGGTATTTACTTATATCAGTTAAACTTAATTGATCAAAATTTTCTATTAGTAAATCTAATTCTTCATTCATTTTTATCTTCTTTTTCTTCTACTTTTAATTTTCCTAATGATTTTTCTCTAGATTCTTCTTTCTCTTCTAATATTTTTGGTAATTTATTCTTTCTAAATTCATCATCCATATTTCTTGTTTCTATTACTATATTCTCTTTTTCTATATGTTTCTTTCCTATTTAAGTCATTTCTTTTTCTATTAGTTTTTTATCTATTTTTTTATCTTTATTTTTATTATTTTCTTTTAATTCTCTAATTTCAATTTTTAATATATTTATATCGTTTCTTGTTTATCTTACTTCATTTCTTAAATCTTGTACATCATTTATTAACATTTTTATTAATGATTTTAATTCTTCCATATATTCACTTATTGATATCTTAATTTTTTCTTATTTTTAAGTCTTAGGTTAATTTGCATATTTTATCTTCCTTTTTATTTATTATTTTTTCAAATCTTCTCTCAGTTGTATCTAGATCTACTAATTCTTCTTTTACTATAGTAAAATATCTACTCTTAAATCTTAATGTTTCACATTTTAATTTTATTAATTGTCTATTATTTGATATTCTCATTCCTTCTAGTATTAATATTATATTTCGTATTTCCTCTTATATTTTATCCATTTTTATAAGTAATTTATTCAATTTTAAATGTGTATTATCACTTGCACTTATACTTTTCTTTGTAATATAAATTATTTTCTTCATCTTCATATATATTAAATTTTTTCATATGTATATATGTCCTTTATTTTTTTTATTATTAATTTTTCTAATATTTGTTCCTTTATTTCTCTAGGCAACTCATTAATTATTGTTAGTGTCATTATTTTTAATCTATTATGAATAGGTTTTAAAAATATATAACTACCCCTCTTTTCTTCTAAACGCCAATAATTATCTATTTTTCTTATTTTAATTTCCATGATCTCTATACTTTTATCAAAATGTAAATATTTGTGTATTATAATCAATTATTATTTTAAAGATGTATAATCTAAATATTCTCTTAATTTTCTAATAGTTAATCTATTATTTATTAAACTTCTATAAAATCTAAGTGTTAATCTAAATATAAAGATTTTTACTTCTTCAAGTAATCTATTTTTTATAAGTTTTCTCATGATTTTTATGGCTCTGATACCAATAATGGGGGGCTACCTAGAGCGAACAAAAATCAAATAAATCAAATTAAAAGTATTAATCAAATAAATCAAATAAAAACTATCAAATTTCAACCAATATTTAATTTTAAGGATAAAAATAGATGATTTCTATATTATAGTGTCTTATTATGTAATATCCAAATGGAGGGCATTTTTGATATGTAAATTGACTAAATGTAATTTTGGAAAAGTGGCCCTTTTCTAAAGGCTATTTCCATGTATTTTCCCACCTAATTTATCTATATAAAAAAAAAGTAAGAATAAAAGAGGTTAGAATTTGAGGCCCTCTCTAATGTTGGGCCTGAGGCATTGGCAACACTCGTCTCTATGCAAAATCGGCCCTGACTACTATGTATAAATGCCTAAAAGCTGATAACTTTAGCCTTCGTTTAGCTCCCATTTTTCGGAAATGAAAATGGGTGGAATAATATTTTTTTTTTCAAATGAGTGATTGAAAAAAAGGAAAAAATTTATGTTTACGCGTAATATTATTTTACAAAAGATGATGAGGTTGAAAATAGGTAAGAGAAAAATTGAATGTAATAGAATTTAAAGGTATTTTCAAAAATGTTCAATTTCATGGGTGTCAATTCAAAAATGTCCACTTTTTAAATTTAGCACCCTTAATGAAAAAAATGAGGCAATGAATTTTTTTTCCAATTTGTCGTGGATTTCGAGAAGTAGCTTCCATGAGAAGCTACATTAAAATAATGTTCTAGACATTTCAAATGTCATTTTCGATATTTGAACCCGTTTATATTTCAAAAGTACACACATCAAATCACAATAGTAAATGTTCTCAACATTTCAAATGTTGTCCTCGACATATTAGATGTCTAGTATAATATTTCATTTTAAATATGACATTTTTCTACACTTGAAATGTAGTTCTCGACATTTCTGTGTTAATGAGAAAAATAACATTTATTATGATTTGACATGTGCACTTTTGAAATAAATAGAGCAGGTTATGTGTCAAAATTTATTGACCAATAAAATTTTTAATTGTAAAAATGTCTATTTTTGTCTCTGTGTTGTATCGTAAATTGTTAACAAGGGTATCTTGATCTAAATTATTGTAAAATAGACATTTTTGCAAGGATTTGTAATGATGGAGAATTTTGCAAATGGATATGTGAAAGTTGACATTTCTAGTAATTTCCTCTAGAATTTAATGTAACGAGATTCAAATGGAGGCTTAATAAGAAACCGAGAAAAGCTTAAGAGCACGTAATTAAGCACCGTTTTCCCTTAAAAGTGGATGTTTTCGACACAAAAAGAACTCTTTTTTGAAAAGATCAAAACTTGGAGACAGCATATTTATTACATAAAAGAGACAGTAACAATTGAAAATTCTAAACCCTAATTACACAATGCGATTTCATGTAAATTAGAAAAGCTGATAAATTACATAATTGGAAAAGTTTCAATCGAAATCTCTTACAACAGAATCTCACTGGGGCGAGGTGGAAATGATGGAGCTTCCTTCTCGGCAATTGAATCGCTTGGTGAGTTAGCGACTCAATAATGGAGTGAGTAGATTCCAGATTGGTTAGTCCCGTTTGGCTCCATTATTACAAATTATAATTTTCTCTCTCTTATTATATTACATGTAAATCGACATTTTTTTACATCTTTTTACACCACATATTATCCAAAAAATATACTATTTCAAAAATTATAAATTGAAATAATAGGAGCCAAACGTTTCCAAGTCCACTATGTTTTCGGCTGTCATCCAAATTTTTGTAGCTTTTTATTGTTTTTCTTTTTGCTGCACATAACTGAACTCTTTTTTGTATTTATTATTATTATTATTATTTTTATGGACTTGTCAATGGGGATGGCAATTGGGCTCGGGCAGTCCGTAGCTCGGCTCGAAAAAAGCTCGAACCCATCCGACTCGAGGCTTGGACCGAGTCCCATTTTTAGGTGTTGGGCAAAGCCCGAGTCGGGTTGGAGCATATATTTAAAAATAAATTAAAAAAATTAAAAAAGAAAAGAAAGGTAGCCTGCTGCTAGAAATTCTACAGTAGGTTGCTGCCATTTTATATTAAAAAAATAAATAAATTCTAAAACCAAACAAAACTCGAGCTGGCTCGGCTCGGTTCGAGCCTAATTTTTTTTGCCAAGCAAAGCTCGAGCCCGAAAAAAGCTCGGATATTTTACCTGAGCCGAGCTCGAGCCTGAGCCTAGAATTTCGGCTCGCGAGCTAACTCGGTTTCGCTCGTTAACATCCCTACTTGTCAACATAACTGAACTTTTACTTTAGCCCTTGTTTAATTATCATTATTTTCAAAATATATATTTTTCCATTCTTTTTAAACCATTTTTTTAATAAAATATTATTACATGCAAACTTAAATTTTTTTTCTTATTTTTTAACTATACATTCTCCATCAATTTATTATTTCAAAATACATTATTAGTCTAAAAAGGGAATCAAATAGGCTCTTAATTTTGTCAGGCTAATATTTTATGAAGCATACACATATTAAGATGGGGTAATTTGCACAAAACATCCCTATCTTTCAATTTTTGATATTTTTGCCCCTACAATCCACATTTCTTTGCACAGAAGGTCCTTTTGACGATTTTACCTTCCATTGAAATGAAACAAAAAGAAAAGAAAAGAAAAAATAAAGAATTAATTGCAATCATAGTCCCAATTTTTTAAAAAAAATTATAAATCAATCATAATTTATTGTGAACTAAAAAATTTTGTAATTAAATAGAGAAAAAAAGTTGAATGTATAGAGAAATAATCAAGAAATGGAGAAGTTTTTTAATCATAACCAATGAAAATGAAAAAAAATTGAAGATTACGTGATTTTTGTCTCAAGCCTTCAATCTAGTCTGCACTAAATAAAAATTGAGATTTATGCTTACCCATTTTTGAAGATTTTCAGTTTCAACGGCTATGGTTCAAAAATTTCTCTATTTCTTGATTATTTCTCTGTACATTCAAGTTTCCTTTTTTTTTTCGGGGGAAATTTAAAAATTTTTCAGTTCACAATAAATTGTGACCGATTTGTAATTTTTTTTGAAAATTTGAGATTATTATTGCAATTAGTTCTTTAATTTTTTCTTTTCTTTTCTTTTCTTTTTTTTTATTTGAATGGAGGGTAAAATCGTCAAAAATAAATGAAAAGGATCTTCTGCGCAAAGAAATGTAAAAGGAAGGGACGAAAATGCTAAAAAATGAAAGTTTATGATGTTTTTCACAATAAACTTGAAAGGTAGGGACGTTTTGTGCCAATTACCCTAAGATAGGGTCGATAAAAGTTGATTAAGTTTACTATCTTTTATAGCAAACTTGTCGAGCTGATATAAAATTGACACTTTTATATGACAACTCATTTGATATGACATCTCATCACTTTCGTCTTTATTTCGTACTGTTCTAATTTGATTGTTAGAGTTAATCGGACATGCCTTCGCAATATGACTGACCTATTAATCGAGTTTAGTTTTGCTAATAATTTGGAAGAAATAACTATACTATTCCAATGGAGGATTATGACAGCATTTTGATATCAATTTGTCATTTTAGGATAACTAAGGGCCTGTTTGGCCCCAATTTTTTCACCAAAAAAATTGATTTTTTAATCGTTATTTTACTATTTCAGCCGTCATATTTGACTTCTTCTCTCACAGGTGGACCCCACTTTTCCCCCTAACGGTCAAAAAATCAATTCTTAAAATCATTCCCAAACAACCCCTAATTCTCTATTATGCGGGCATCAAAGGTATCCGGTACTCGACATCGTACCACCTACTCACTCAAAATTTATTTTGCAGATAATGTGTAGCATAGACTCAGAATTAAGCTTCCTTCATTGTTCACTTGATCATCACTGAAGCAATACATAGCCACACATCACACTATACTATATTCATGTTATTATGAATAAAGTGAAACTACGAAAGAATTGAGAGAAAATATAAAAAGAAAAATTGAGAAATTCAAAAAGGCGAGCAACTTCCACCATAGAATGAGGTACATATATTACAAAGGTTGGTTAGGAATATTACAATTACAATTACAATCCCAAGAGTCAGGAGGAATTTTATTTAGTGCAAGTAGTAATATTACGATTACAATCCAGGACAAACAATCTTGTTACGAGTGTTTTTTTATGGTAATATGGACTTGAAGTCTCTAAGAATCCTCCCTCAAGCTACCATAACACAACAGTTTAAAATGAAGTGACTTAGGGGATTTCTGCCACTGTCAACAGGTCTCCACTGCAATTCTTCGGCATCGGCATCTGGGCAGCAGGTATATATGGCCATGTAATTACTGGCACAAGAAAAAGCTGATGCTCCTATTACAAGCAGCTCATTTCCCAGTGACTTGAATGCAACGCCCCAACCTCTGTTGCAAGCCACTCTCACTGGAACTTGCCCCAGCGACTTCCATGTATTGGTCTTCTTCAAATACACCTTCAGCTGGTTGGAAGAAGATTCAAGCGAGTAGAGTTCATTATTTATGACAGCAAGAAGTGGTGGAGAGTGGGATGACCGTACAGGATCGTCCTTCAACATGTCGGGAATGAGTTCCCACGTGTTTTTGGTTTCATCGAAAAATTCACCGCATGTCAGTTCTCCATCGTTATTTCTCCCACCAATCACGTAAAATTTATTGTCCACATAACATCCGGAGCACAGCTTCCTTCTCTTTTTCATCCTCGGAAGTGGTTCCCATGATCCATTGTCCGGATTATATTTTTCAGCGGTATCATAGACTTCACTATTTGCTGCCACCCCCATGCCACCAGCCACATAAGCAAAGGTACCACAAGTTGCAGAAGCAAACAAGCATCTCGGGCTAATCATAGATGGACCCTTGTACCATTTATTCTCAGCCAATTCATACCTCCAAACAACTAGACCATGAATTTCTCTGCCAGAAACGAGAAGGTGAGTACCAGCACAAAGTGTCTCTTTATCTCCAGAAGGAAAGCAAGGATCTGACGGTAGAACTGGAAGCTTCCTAGGGGACCTAAATTCTCGATCAAATGCCCACCAATTACCTTCCCCAGTCGTTAGCATGAAAACAGACGGTTCTTTAACTCCAATTTCCTTTCTAATCTTGTAAAGCTCACCACTTTTTAATAGAGTCAAACACCTCTTGTTCACAAAGCATAACTTCCAATGTTCTGACCTTGGAAACCTAGCAAAAATTAGATTTTCTAATTCATTGCTAAGAGACATGTGAGAATAATCTGCATCCTGAGGGTTTTCACCCGATGAATTATCTGTACCGCCATTACCAGAAGGACTGGTTACATGCTGATCTGATATATTGCCAATTTCCCACATCCCAACCTTCGAGTCAGAAACGCGAATAGAAATCCAATCGTCACAACTGAAATTCAAATCAAACCAATGGTTCCTATCCGAATAATGAATATTTTCACTAATACCCTTCTTGTCTTCTTTACTTCCTCTTTCGTTGCCTTCAGAAATTGATTTAAAGCTTTCAACACCCAAAATCCTCCGAATTTTCATCTAATCAAAAGAAAACAAAATGAAATAATCCCCTCATAATGGAAATTCTAATATCCAACTAAAAATCTTTGTGTCAAGGACTGAAGACTTGAGAGAAGCCATTAAGTACTTCAAAAACAAATCATTTAAATCTCCTGTACATCATCTGATCAAACAACTAGGGCAAGACTAAAAATATTAATTTCCAAAAGGCCGATAAACTAAAAACCGAAATATTAATACATACACTCATACGAGAAATCCCATTTAACGGAAACAGGGCAGATGCAGGGCTGGCTTTAGTTCAAAAACAGCTATTTTTTCATCTCTATGAAACAGATATTAAAGAAGATTCTTAACTAAACATGAAGGTGAACATGAAAAACAAATCAATAGTCTCATATGATAAATACAGGAAGCAAACGATAAATATAATCAAAAGAGTACTCATGGCCGACGAACAATAAAGATCTACAGAATTATTCTTTTGATGAGTAAAAGTCTGTCATAATTAAGAAATCTGATATAACACATAAAAAAGTTCTAAACCATGAAACAAATTAATCGTAGTAAAAACATATAAAAACCAAATATCATGGTAGAAAAATGCAACAGAAGTACACTATAAATGTACAAACAGAGATAGCAATAGAAGCTCACCCGGGAACCCAAAAAAAGCCCAGTTCTGGAAGAAGCAATAATACAAACATCTCAACTCGGCACTAACAAAGCATAAACCTTAGCATACATTCCGCATAAATAGAGTAAGAAAGAAAAAAGGGTTTGCAGGCATTGAGCCGCAGAGAGGTATATAGTATAATGCAAGAAGGGGTGGTTTCTTGGACCCCTCCATTTGCTTGAAGGGATTAAAAAAAATGGTAAAATAAATTATTGATACGAGACCCAACATTGGCAACAACAAAAATGGCATCGTTGATTTGGGGGAAAGCAGATAATTTTTTATTGTTGATTTGTGTGAGAAGAGTGGAGAGAGAGAGAGAGATTTGTGTAGCCTGACTCGTGGATTTTTGCTTATACTTTTCTTGAATTTGATATTCATAATGGAATTTTGAATTGCACATGACTGTCTGAAGTGGAAGGAATAACAAGTTCTTTTTCATCCAAACTGTAGTATCATGATGGTGATAAAACAGAAGAATTTCATTCAGTTTTTTCAACGTAGCATAAAAATGGATGCAATTACAATTCAAGAATTAGATTCTCAAATAATGTCTGTTTTTCCAAATTGGCTTTTCAATGATTGGAATTAATTGCTCCAATGGTCATTGAACTTAAATCTATGTCTTTGATTAGTCATTGAAATTTAAAATATCGAATTTTTGTCACTAAATTTAAGTCCATGTCTTCAATTCACTAAAATTTAAATGTCGAATTTTAACCATTGAAGTTTAAAAAATATTATACGTTACTCACTAGCATAAACGTTGAACTATGAAAAATGTCCAGTTTACAGTGAGTAATATACAATATTTTTCAACGTTCAATTACCAAAAATCGACATTTTAAATTTCAGTAACCAATCAAAAATATGGATTTAAGTTCAGTGACCACTGTAACAATTAACTCCAAATGTTGTCTTTACATCACATACATATTAGATTCAATTTTCACTAGAAAGACATGATTTCATACATTCGGCAAAAAAATGGATTCAAGTCTTCTGCTCAACTTTATGTTAATACATGTTTGTCAAGGATTGCGCATTAAGTTATTTAAATGGTTTCTTTGTTGACGTCCAAATCTGTTGTCCTCCAATAAAATCTTGACATTTCACTACATTTTAAAAGTTGGCTCTCAATATGACACCTCAAAAACGTAGTGAGAAGTCGAGATTTCATTAAGAAAATAACAAAAACCACCTCTAGGTAAATATTTATCTTGAGCAACTTACTAATTGATTATCCCATCTTGCCATTTGGCTAACGCCGTAACCCTAGCTAGAAAGTGGAAGTCCTTGTCCATTTGATATATAAGACCTTTATTAAAAGTTTATGTGCTGTCTCTCCACTGATTAGTTGGTGGATTTGCCTTTAATTTTTGGTTATGCTTTTCATATTCTTTAAATTTGACTCGTAGTCATAATCTTAGCATTCTTGTTACAAGTGTATTTCGGCATTAAAATATAAGATCCACAAAGAAAATGACAGAGGACAAAATACACGTAGATTGGTTGAAATGTGTCAGCTTTAAGCCTATAGTTTTGGAAGATTAATATAAATTAATCAAAGTTGTCTTTGTCCAACCTCAAAACCATTAAATAGCCACTAAATTGTCTTCTAATTGGTTTAATTTTTGGAGCATTACATCTTTATTGGACACGAAGATCATCGTTCTTTTCAACTAATTCGAAGGGACATTTTGGGGACCTAAACTCTACTCCTTTTTGTGCTTATCTGCCATGGGAAGTCTCAAAAACTTTTTCTAATATGGTTACCTCAACTAGGTTTTGTATATTAGTAATAGGATTATGAGTATGTTTGGTTGTATTTAAAAATAGATTAGATTTACTTTTAATTTATTAATGTATCAACATATATTAACAAAAGTTTATTTTGGAAAAATGAGCATTAACATAGTTGCTAGAAAAATAATGCTCATATTTTCATTTTGGATCTAAAAATGTTTAGAAGTTGTGTGTCTCTACAATGTTAATATAACATAGTGACTAGGAGTTTAGGACTTTTTCGTTCGCTTTTTGCTCGAATTTACAAAATTATGTTCCAAAGGAATTTTAAAATATTGTATCATCAACAAAATAAATACACATTACGTAAATTTATTATTTCTCTATCTTATATCTCAATCAGTTTTTGAATTGTACGTAAATATTAATTAAATGTCATATTTGGTCCAGTTCAATGTAAAACACCAAACATGCTCTCTATGTACAATTAATGAGGAGCCAATTTAACCTTTTGAGAGTAGAAAACTAGAGATGAAATTTTATACCTAACTTTTATATAATATATTTTTTTTTTTTTTTTGGAAGCTTCATCACTCACCTTTTAATGTTGCGTCCTATTTGGCACCTAGTAGAATAAAACCTTGCAACAAGGCACAAATGATGCGTGCAAATTAATGTAATGTATAAAATATATGGGAAAGTTGATGAGATTTTTTTTGGTCGATTTCAAAAGAAAAGTGTCTACTATTCATAATGTACGAAATGGCTTGGAAAAAGTCTATGTTGCCCTTTTTGCAAAAAAAAAGTCTATATTATTGGACAGTCCAGACATCATCCACAATGAGATAGGGATGTTGACATATGATCGACTTCATTCTCAATGTTTTGATCATAATAAATATGTTTAATATTGTTTCTAATTATTTATTTTGAGTGATGATAGTTCAATGTAAAAATCAATCAAACATTATATATCAGACTTGAAATGAAGATCAAAGTGAAAGTTAAGCATTCAAATCAAATCATTCGAGATGAGAGCTTAAAAGATAAGATAAACGCAAAAAAAGATCAAGATCAAGAACATGAGAGACGACATCAAAAAAGATCAATACGAGAACTCTAAGAGGCAAATTTTGAAGCAAAGACTTGATTTCTTAGATAAAATGTAAAGGTACTAACACTTTGACATTTGGCAATGAATGTTTAAGCTTAAAATCCTTGTATGCATTAAAATTTTTTTTGTGGATTAAAAGTTATTTCAATGCAACGTGTTGATCAAATATAAGAATGACTTTTAAAAATAATATTTGGACTTTAAAAACATTTTTTATCTCGAAAAGTTAGTTAAAAATAGTTTCCAAAAGTCCATGCATATCAAAACTCTCAGATCGGAACAAACGGACCCAAAACATAAAAAAGATAGCACTGCTGGGGCGGTCGACCGAACCCCTCCAACTGTTCAAAATGTGATCGTTCTAATATCTGATTTTTACTGTACAAACGGTTATATTTGTCATCGGATAAGAGGCGAAAGACTGGACATATCTTCCAAACTTACATATTTTTCTTTTACGTTTTTGAACTCTATAAATATCATCATTCTTTTCGTTCTTCATAAGATTTTTAAGAGCATCAAAGTGAGATATTTTTGTTTTGAGATTTCTTTGAGCTTTCTTTGCATACATTTTATTTGCTTTTTTATATAAAAAACTTTGATTGATTCAAACTCCTTAATAATCATCATCATTAATGTTTTTCATCCATCTTTTTGTACTTAACTTAGTTCAATCATTCGCAGAAGAGACACATATTTTGAAGAAAAAAATTGAACTTCCATTGTATCATTTCTTCCACTTCTATATATCAAAACTTTGATTTATTGAATCAAACTTGTAAAATCATAATATTTATCAAAGTTTCATATCTCTCTTTTGGTATTTAATTTATTATCATTATTAATTAAAAGAGAGATATTTTGAGAAGATTCTTGAACCAACATTGCAATAATTTCTTTTTCATCTTCTTATTGAAAAATTTTGATTGATTGAATCAAATATTTAATTATCACATTGATCAAAATTTTTCATCTAACACTTGAGCTATCATTTATTGCTATTCACTGAAGTGCTAACCTTTTTTATATGCTTAATTTGTTATATATTATTTTTCAAGAGAGGGTTTCATTTTAAAATCACTTTGATAAAGTGTGGGTCGTGTTAAAGTCCCGTAAAAATTGATATTCTATAAGGATCGGTGCTTCTTATTGTAAGTCACCGTATAGGTCATATTGAGGTCCCGTAAAGTTCAATGGTATGGGTCTTATTGAGGTCCGTAAAGCTTAACATTGTATGAGAATCGATGCTCCTTATTTGTAAGTCACCAGAAGTATTGTAAACGATTGAATTACACCATAAGTCAATCAACATAGTGAAAAGGCCTTACTCGTGCTGGAGAGCTTGATAAGGGAGTACATAGATCATTGCTTTAGATTGAACCTCCACAATTATTTCATTTGGATCTTCTCTCCCTTTACTTATTGCTTTTATATTGCCTTTATTATTTGAATTTATCTTTTTAGTCTTTACTTGCTTTCGTATTTGTGCATATTTGTTTCATTGTCTCATTTGCTATCATATTGGTTTAAATCTAGAATTAATTTTCGAAAAAGTTTAAAAAATCAATTCACCCCCCTTTTGGTTAATCTTTCTTGGGCTTTCATGGGAAACTATCATGCGGTCGAAATTTTAGGTACTATGGTGATAAGTGCACATAGTTCACTTATTTTCTGAGAAAAATTGTCCTACACCTGCAAATTTTAAAGAATATCCAGCATATATACACTACAAAACTTATTCTCTCACCCTTGTAATCTTCTTCATCTTGCACTTGATTGCTCAAGACTGTGGGACATTATTGATCGAAATTGTAGCAATAGTTCACTAGCAGACAACTTGATTTTTAACGTTGCTCTCAAGGAGTAGTTACTGAAAAAAGGTTGAGATTTGTACATATGCATTATGTTTTAAGAAATCTAACAAATGTAGCTTTTCAAAGTTTATTTACTAATAAAATTATGGCATCATGAATTCAAAACAATGTATTTATTATATTTGTTTTGTTTAGTTTTGTTGAATCTTATTGACTATCCTGTTATACTTATTAAGTGGACTAGCCTTTCATTTAGTGATTTTTGAGCCAATAATGGGATTGGCTTTTTCTTCTATAAACACATATGGAGGCCCCTACTTTCACTCCAATTAATATGGAATTGGCCGGTTGAGTTCTATACATATAAACATATTGGCCCTTTCTCCTCTAAATTAGCAAGCTACGAGGTATCGTTTTCAAGGGTTTCAAGAGGGTAGAGAGTAGTTTCTCTCCATAGCACAGTTTCTTCCATCTTTTCAACCTAAGGAATCTATAGAAAATAAATTGTAAGCTACATAAAGGTATGATTTCCTTTGTTATTGTTGAATACATGTTATGATAATGAGAAGAAGAGATTATTGAATCTATTTATGTTAACAATTGGTATCAGAGCTAAACCTTTTCATTTTTATGGCTATATAGTTTTAAGAAAACCAAACATTGATTTAAAATTCTGGTACCAAACTTGAAGTTTATTTGTAGTGCAGGAAATTTTAGAAATTATTCTTAATTTTTTTTTGTTGGACATGAACCCGATGACCGCTTTATGTTAATGTTTTTCCATTATTTGGTGGTGTTATATCATTCTATAAAGTCACCAACTGTCTTCTTTAATTTGAAAATGAAAACTTGAGTGTTGCAATAGTTAATAAATAAGAACCTTGCCATGTTCATCCCTTGTCCTTTATGGCATTGTTTGTTAGATTTATTATGAAGGAAATCCATATAATAGAAAAGAAGAGGGGGAAAATCGTGAAGCAGATTATGCCTACCAGAGTTATCTGTATTAAATCACTTTATTGTAATACCAATGTTTTGGAGTGGCTATGTGCTCACCTCTCGTGGGACTAGTCATGATAAATTATCGGGATTGTTATATTGTTCGTGCTTTTGCTTTAATGACTGTATACTAAGATTCATACGAAGAGTGAATTTGCCCTATCGATAAATCATTATTTGGTAGGACGCTTAGGACGACAAAGATAATAGTTAAGTGCTTGGCACTTGGTGGTCTAATTCTATCCTCTCGGTAGTGGGTCATTTTAAGTCCTTGTATTTCATTATTTTGTTTTGTCATGCGTAAGAGCCTTTTGTGTGTCTTGGGCTCTAGCATAGTGCATAAGAGTTTATTTTAAATAAGACTTAGCATGGATATAAAAATTGCCTAGCGGATACATTTATGGGTGCCTGTTTCTTATTCTATATATTTAATTAATTTTATTGTATTTTCCTCAGCTTATTGTAATGCAGCTCTATCTCTCTCTGTCTGCCATCAAGAGTCCAACAAGAACCAATTATGAGGATTGGCGTGAATCTCTTTCTATTAATTTGGCTATCACGAATTTGGATTTAGCTTTGAGGATTGATGTACCTACCAAACCCCCTAGTGAAAGATCTGTAGTTAAAAAGACTTTATATAAGCAATAGGAGCATTCTAATAGGACTTGTCTTATGATCATGAAATATACGATTGACAAGTCTATCAGGGAGAGCATATGTGATACAGATAATGCCAAAGAGTATCTTGAGGCTGTTGGGAAGATATTTACTAGGTTAGACAAGGTAGAAAAGGAAACTTTAATGAAACTTCTTCTACCACAACCTATGATGGGGTTAGTGGAGTCAGAGAGCACATTATGTAGCTTACTCATTTCTTTAACAAGCTGAAGGGAATGACAGTCGAGTAACCAGATATCTTTCTTGTATGGCAAGTACTTGAATCCTTGCTATCTCAGTTTTATGCACTCAAAACTACTCATAATGCTCAAAAAGAAGAATGAAACTCAAGTGAAATAACTGCTATTGTAACTCAAGAAGAAGAGATGATAAAAAAGGCCAAGTCTTATGCTACTTTCATGGTAATTGTTGATAAAGGGAAAAAGAAATTTTTCAAAGGTAATAGTAGCAACTCCAATAAGATGAAGAAATCTAGGAGACCTCCTTAGCGAGCTATTGTGAGTGTTCCAGATAGGCCTAAGAAGGAAGGTTTCAAGGGCAAGTGTAACTTCTTTCATATTTTTGGGCACAAGAAGGTTGATTATAGGAAGTTTAAGGCTTGGTTGGATAAGAAAGGTACACATTTGCTGCTAGTGTGTTTTGAATCTAATCTAGTCGATGTTCCTTCGAATACTTGTTGGCTAGATATTGGTGAAACCATTCACACTACAAATTCTTTGCAGGAATTAAGGAACCGCAAAAGACCAATTGATATGTCAATAGTAAATATGGACAATAGGGTGAAGGTTAAAGTTGAACATATTGGAACAGTCAAATTTATATTGGCTTCTAAGCATGTTTTGAACTTGTCTGATATTGCTTTTATACCTTCTATCAGAAGAAATCTTATATCTATTTCTATTTTGGATAAATGTGGATATGGTTTTCATTTTGGAAATGGAAAGGCTATAATTTATTATAATTCTAAAGTGGTTGGTACTGTTGCTTTATATGATGGTTTGTAGTTGGTTCTAAATGTACTAGATCCAATGAAAACTCTTCCATGTTGTGGCATAAAAGGTTGGGTCATATTTCTAAAGAAAGAATGAAAAGGTTGATTAAAGATGTTATACTAGTTGACTTGGATTTTTCTGATTTTGAGACTTGTATTGCTTGTTCAAAGGAAAACTTCCAATGAAAACCAAAAAAATAAAAGATTAGTAGAAGTGTGAAAATTCTAGATTTAATTCATACTGATGTTTGTGGTCCCATTTTACTAGTCACTTTCAAAATTTATAGATACTTAATACCTTTATTGATGATTATTCTCTCTACGGTTACATTGAGCTCATTTGAGAATAATCAGACTCATTGGAAGCTTTTAAGATTTCCAAGACTATCGTGGAACTCCAGAAAAATAAGAAAATCAAAGCAGTAAGATTAGATAAACGGAGGTGAGTTTTATGGGAGATATGATAAAACTGGTAGAAATCTTGGACCTTTTGCTAGTTTTCTCGTGGCATGTGGTATTGAGGCTCAGTACACAATGCTCGAAACTTCTGAATAAAATGGTATTGCAGAAAGAAGAAATTGTACTCTTATAGACATGGTACGGTATATGCTTAGCCGTTCCACTTTGCCTGAATTTTTATGAACAAGGCTTTGAAAACGCCTACATCCCAACTCAAGTACCAAGCAAGTTGGTTCTGAAAACTCCTCATGAATTATGGTCAGGTAAAAGACCTAGTTTGCACCATTTCCGTGTTTAGGGTTGTAAAGCAAAAATAAAGACTTATAATTCTCAGCAGAAAAAACTTGATCCTAAGTCATCACTGGATATTTTGTTGGCTATTATGTGGGTTTAAGAGGCTCTAGATTTTACTGCCCTTCTAATGTTACTAGAATTATTGAATTTGATTAAGCCATTTTCTTTGAGAATGTGAGTGACAGTGGGAGCTCCGCGCCACATGAAGTTGTATTTAGGGAGGAGAGTGTTGTTATAATTGTTTTATTTACTTTTTCATTAGTAGAAGCACCACCATTAACATAGGAAACCAAAACTATTGTCCAAGACCCTGTTGTTGACACTGAGGTTGTGTTGATATGAGGACTGATGATGTTGTTTTGAAGAGATCATAGAGAATTTGTAGACCAACAATTTTTGATGATTATATTGTTTATTTGCAGAAACATGAGTTTGATGTTGGTACGTCTCTTGATCCAACATCTTTTAAGAAGGATACATGATGAAATGACATCAATGTGTCGAAACAGAGTATGGGACTTAGTTAACCTACATTGTGGCTATAGGCCAATTGGCTATAAATGGATTTTCAAGACCAAGTATAATTCTGAAGGTCAGGTAGAAAGGTATAAAGTTAGGCTTGTTGCTTAAGGCTTTAATTGAAGAGAAGGCATTGATTATAAGGATACTTTCTCGCTTGTTTCTACCAAGGATTCTACTCAGATTATTATGGTATCGGTAGCTCATTTTCATCTCGAGTTGCATCAAATGGATGTCAAGACAGGTTTTCTTAATGGACATTTATTTGAGGATGTGTACATGATGCAACCAGATGGTTTCCAAGTAGATGGAAAGAAACACATGGTGTGTAAGCTTAATAAGTCTAATTATAGGCTTAAGAAGGCATCAAGACAATGGTACCTAAAACTTGATGAGATTGTCACCTCTTTCGATTTCAAGAAGAATGTTGATGATCAATGCATATACTTCAAGGTCACCAAGAGTAAGTATATCTTTCTTTTTTACTCGCTGCAAATGACATTGAGCTTTTGCTTGAGTCAAAGCATATGTTGTCATCTTATTTTGATATGAAGGATCTTGGTGAGGCCTCTTATATTTTAGGGATACAGATTTTTTGTGAGAGATCTAGAGGTGTTCTTGGATTGTCTTAGAAAACCTACATTGATCGAGTGTTGAGTAGGTTTAATATGCATTCTTGTTCTCCTGGAAAAGCACTTATTGTAAAAGGTGATAAATTTTCTAAATATCAATGCCCTATGGATGATAATGAGAGCACTCAAATGCAAATAATTCCTTATTCTTTAGTTGTGGGTAGTTTGATGTATGCTCAAGAATGTACACGGCTTGATATTGCTTATGTTGTTAGTGTACTTGGGAGATACTTGAGTAATCCTGGTTTGGCACACTGGAAAGCTGCAAAGAATGTACTTATGTATTTACAAGGCACTAAAGATCTAATGCTTACATATTGGTGATCTGATATTCTTGATGTAGGTTGATATTCTGATGTCGATTTTACAGGTTGTTTAGATAACGAGGAGATCAACTTCTTGTTATGCTTTTATAATGGCAGAAGGAGCTTTTTCTTGAAAAAGTATCAAACAAACACATATAGCTTCATCCACAATGGATGCAGAGTATGTGGCTTGTTATGAGGCTACATGTCAGGCTATATGGTTACGGAACTTTATCTTGAGGTTAGGTATTTTGAACATCATTTCGAGGCCACTGAAAATATTTTATGATAATTCTGCAGCAGTTACTTTCCCTCAAAACACTAGGAGCTCTTTACACTTCAAGCATATTTGTATTAAGTATTTGTTTGTTAGAGAGGAAATAGCAAAGTTTTATATTTGTGTTGAGCATAATTTCGACAGATCGTATGTTAGCTTACCTATTAACTATAGGTTTAGCTCCAAAATTGTTTCAGAAGCATGTGACTTATTTGGGATTGTTAGAGTCTTATGTTGTATTTAGTTAGTGGGAGTTCTGTAACCACTGCTATTTTAGTTAATTAATTATGCTTATATTCTATTTTGTCCTTAAAATATAGCAATATTTATATATATGTTGAGACATTTCGATCAATCTCGTGCCTAAGTCCTGCGTAATTTGGATAAGGCAATATCTATACATATTGAGACATTTTGATAAGTCTCATGCCTGAGTCTCACGCGTTTTGGACAAGGCAGTATCTATACATATTGAGAAAATTTGATCAGTCTTGTGCTTGAGTCACACATATTTTGGACAAGGCAATATCTATACATATTGAAACATTTTGATCAGTCTCGTGCTTGAGTCATGCGCATTTTGGACAAGGCAATATTTATATATATTGAGACATTTTGGTTAGTTTCATACTAGAGTTACGCACATTATGGACAAGGTGTATACCTATAAGAGACAATATGTTTTAGTCTACGCTTGAGTCTAGTGGTTGTAAGTGCATGTTTGGTGTCATATATCCTGTCGGTATCGTCATTAAACTATATGCTACAATTGCATTTTAGACAAGGCTTATTATTTTAAAGACATTCAGATTTGTATCTAGGGATTCTTGTGGAAATATATTTTTATCATTTTTTTATCTTTTCTATACTGCTTTTGCATCTCATTGGCATGTGTTACATAATTTCAAGTATTGGTTATATGTTGTACATTCTATCCGTATATCATTCATAGGCTTGAACTTGTAGACACATTTTGAACAAGGTTTTTAGATTTTAAGATGCTTATTTGTGTTTATGTTGTGATTAAATGTAATGTTGCCCAAGTGGGAGATTGTTATACTTATTAAATAGACTAGCCTTTCATTTAGTCATTTTTAACCCATAATGAGATGGGCTTTTTCTTCTATAAACACATATAGAGGCCCCTATTCTCACCCCACTTAAATATGGAATTGGCCCATTAAGTTCTATATATAAACATGTTAGCTCTTTGTCCTCTCAATTGGCAAGCTAAGAGGTATTGGTTTCAAGGGTTCAAGAGGGTAGAGAGTAGTTTCTCTCCATAGCACATTTTCTCCCTTCTTTCAGCCTAAGAATCTTTGGAAAATCAATTACAAGCTACAGGAGGTATGATTTCCTTTATTATTGTTGAATATATGCTATGATAATGAGAAGAAGAGTTTATTGAATCAATTTATTTTAACATATTGATGTGAACCCACGTAGCAATTGAAGCTACGAAACCCACACGAGATTGAATCACAAAAAGCCAAATATCGAAGTTTTGGATTTGACCCAAAAATAATGAATCAAGCAACTAACACAATCGCCTACAATATTCGACCTCTTGATCACAAGATTTGTGAATCTCACCTAATTGTTTGAATGCCACAAAAATTAATCTTGATAAGTTCAGTAATTGTTCAATGGAGAACAAAGGAATAGAAAGAAAAACTGCCTCTCATTAATGGCAACCTTTTGGATTTTGTGGCTTTAAATTGTAGCCATCCCCTTCAATCATTGTAATTGACATGAAATGGTCCATCTTCTCTAGATGAATTCTTAACCTTCTTTGTAATCGAACATGCCCCTTTCGCCTACGCATCCAAACCCAATCACCTGGTTTGAATACTTTACGCCTTTTTCCTTTGATGCCTTCAGATGCATATAATTCGATCCACATGTCATCTTTAAATGCTCTTCATTCAATGCTTATCAAATTCTCAACTTGTATTGGATCAATTGGACATTAATGGGTGGTCTCTCATCAATTAAGCCTTCTTGGAACAAGTCTACCTGTAATAAAGAGATATCTAAATTAGGAAGGGATTCGTTATTCATTACCAAAGCACTCTCAATCTCATTCTTTTTTGCAAAGAAGCCCAATTTATTTTTTCTCGTCTCTCAGAAAACTCTCTTATTTTTCTCTTTTGTGGCTCTACTTTTCTTTCCTCACAATTAGCCACCTCTCTTTCTTCTATCATACTCTCTTTTTGCCTCTTGTTGCTTTTCTTTTCTTCCTCACCTTTCAACCTCGATTGGTCCTCATAGACCTTGTTAAAGGTACAAAAGTAACATCTTTACCATCTTTTACAAAGTTGTACCATTATTGAATCCATCATGTTTTGCCTTCCTATCATACAGCCATGGCATACCCAATAAATGTGCCCAGCATGCATAGAAATTACGTCACAAAGTATTTCATTGCTATACCTCCCAATTGAGAAATTTACTAGTACTCTCATGTTTACCTTAACCTCTCTGCAATAATCTAATTATTGTAATTTATAAGGTTTATGATGTTTTGTCATAGTCAGTCCTAATTTCCCAACAAGTGTGGTACTGACAATATTAGTGCAACTACCCCCCCATCAATAATCAAACCATATACTTTGTTTTTGACATGTTATCTAGTATGAAAGATGTTCTCCCATTGCAGCTCCTCATCATCTACTTTGATTTGAGTATTGAGAGCATACATCACCACAAGTGCTTTCCTTTCGATCAGGTACTCTATTACTTCACCATCACTAGCACCCTCGAATTCAAGCATCTCGTCTCCTTCACTATCACTTACTACTTCCTCATTAGCACTCAAGATTATTGCCCTTTTATTTGGACATTGAGAAGTAATGTGGCCCGATCCCAAGTACTTAAAGCATTTGATATCTCGACTCCTAGAAGGTTGGAAATCTGCCTTGGGTGTACCTTTGCTAGCAACTTCCTCCTTTCTCCATGGTAGTTCGATTTTGCTACTCAAAACAGTCCCATTACCTTTATTATTATCCCATGTCGATTTCCAAGAAGAATTAGTACTTGATGGCTATCTAGCTGTTCTATTTCTGTTCAATTGTCTTTCTACCTCCATAGCCACATGTAGCATGTCCTCCAACTCCATATAATGTTTGTATTTCCACTACATTAGCTATTTCTCTATTTAAATCATTCAAAAATTGAGCCACAGTGGCCTTCCTATCCTCCTCAATATTCACTCTAATCATCATCATCTCCATCTCCTTATGACAGTCCTCTACACTCCAGACCCTTGGTAGAGGCTTTGCAATTTTTGATGAAGCTCCTTATAAGAATGGCTAGACACAAATCTCTTTCTCATGATGGCCTTCAATTTTTTTCCAAGTACTGATAGGCCTCTCACGATTCCTCCTCCTAAATGTTACTACTTGATTTCATCAAGTAATAACTTAGTCGGTGAACTCAAGTACCGTAATCTTAACCTTCTTTTCCTCCGAGCAGTTATGGCAATCAAATATTAGTTCGATCTTCTTCTCTCACTCCAAGTATGCTTGGATCACTCATTCATTTGAATGGAGGAATTATCATTTTGATGTTGCCCGTACTTCCGTCCGCTCCATCTCTAACAAGATCCCTACCCCTTCTTTCATGCCTAACCCCTCTATCCATTATTCTCCTTAACTCGACATCCACTATTACATCTTCCTCCATACCACTACCTGCTTCATAATCACTACAATCCTCCACCCTAAGCTCTCACCTATCTTGCCTCCTTGCATTGGGAACTTCCTTATGTAAGTGGGAAAGCAATGGTTCTTGCCTTTCCATTCCCGCCTCCTGCCTATCCAACTTATCCCTAACATCTTCAAATAACCTTTCAAACCATCGTATCAACTCCTCTGACATGTTGAATTGATTATTATTCATGCTTGATATAGAGTCGTCTCTGTCAGATATCCTAAATCTAAAATAATTATCTGCCTCACATGTATATGCTCGTGTATCACTTAAATTGGCTTTTCCCTCTATTAGTCTCATCACTCTTGCCTTTTTCCCACTTAATGTTTTCACCTAGGTACTTCAAAGAATTAATCCCGACTCAACCAAGTCTTATTCTCAAAGAATTCAAACTAGAATGTGAGTGAAATTTCTAACTTTAGAAGACTCAAGAAAGAAAGAAAAGAATTGAACACTTTTGAATGGTAACCTTTAATTCAAGAAAGTGTTCTTGAATTTTGGGTTGGACAAGATCGAAATTTATATGTATATGGGTGTATAGATTTTTTTACTAAAAAAAATATGAACTTAAACTGTTGGTAATTTTCGATTTTTTTTTTGGGGAATTTTTTCTTAAAAATTCAACTACGAAACTAGCGAAAAAAATGAAAATTGACTTGGGTGCTAAATTAGCCCAAAAAATAACTTTTGAATTTTTTGATATTTTTATAGATTGAAGACTCAAAAGACAAAGAACACAAAGAAAAAAGTAAACAAGACTCAAAACAAAAAGAAAAATGATATAATCTTGATTTTTGGAACCTAAGCTCTGATACCAAATGATGTGAACCCATGTAACAATTGAAACTACGAAACCCACACGAGATTGAATTACAACCCAAGAAAGCCAAATAAATCAAAGTTTTGGATTTAACCCAAAAATAATGAATCAAGCTACCAACACAATTGCCTACGATAGTAGACCTCTTGATCACAAGATTTGTGAATTTCATCTAGTTGTTTGAACACTACAAGAATTAATCTTGATAAGCTCAGAAATTGCTCAATGAAGAACATAGGAATAGAAAGCAAAATTGCCTCTGATTAATCTCTCAATAATGTCTAAGTTCCTTACAATGAATAGAATGAGATCTATTTATACTAAACCTTAAAAACCTAGTTAAAAATGAAAAAGAAACCTAAAGACTATAAATGTTACCAAAAATTAGTGTTTTAATACAATTAGGAAAATTTGCGAAATTTGGAAAAATCGCGTCACCGAAACTACTATGTTGTCGCATAGTATTACTACATATAGTCACATAGACCTTGAAGACTCACCCCCACTAACTTTCTGTAAATGTCTATGCGATCGCATAGGTACTTCATTCCTTTGCAATGTTTGTTGCTCGTATCACGTTGAACCAAAGGTTTTCCTCTCCTGAGCCCAACACTAAAATTGTTGTTTGGCATGTTAACGACAACCTTTTGGACTCCATTGCTTGAACACTTGATTGTGTGGCCTGGATCACATCACATATCCCACCAAATCACTAGAAAAGTTACATAATATCCTCTTCGTCGAGGGAAATTTAATTGTAGAATTTTTCGACGACTATCGCATTCCACATTGAAAGCATGTCATACCAGTTTGGATGTGGGCAAAACAAATCAAAATATGGATCAACTAGTAATCAGAAACTTCCTTCATTTCTTGAAATTCAACCCTTTTCAATAGAAACTACAAATATAAATTAGAAATGCTATGGAGCTAATCACTCTAAAAGTTCATCGACGTTGTTTACTCAACAAATTATGTAGTTTGAAACTAACATTTTATTTGTGCACAATCAAAATCTCAATGATTCGAAAAGCTTTGTAGTTTAATAACTTTGTCAAGTCAAACTTAACTCCAATCCCACAACAACCAATTTTTCTCCACAATACCGATGTAAATATTACTGCAAGACATCTTAATAGGTGTCCTCCCTTTTTGGTAGAAAATTTGATAGTGGAATGTCATACACATCTACGCTCGACATTTCATCAAAGCCATTCGCATGTGTGTCGTCGATGACAATGAGAATCTACATTCAAACTAAGTGAATTGTGAAGCCTTCCTCATACACAAGAAACTAGAAAATTGAATGATAGATTTCTCACTAGTTGCATAAAGAAAAATCACTTTCTTTTGATGGATGTTCTAATATATCTCAGTGGCTTACAATTTTATTGTAGAGTATTACGGGCGGGGAGACTGGTGACATAATGGTGATTACCGGTGAGAATAATTGAAATCTACCTTGCAATTGAATGGTAAGTTTGCATTGCTTTATATAGATCTTTACAAATAGTGTAAATGGAACACAAATCAATGATATACAATGAAATGTAAACTATACAAAAAAACCTCCTATAATTACGTGATTATCTTTGGCATGTATGGGAAGTCTTTGATTGAGGAGTGATATCCTCAATCACAGTGATATCTCCAACACTCTCCCTCCCGCAAGCTAAGTGTTGGATTAGGTCGGAATTCGAACTTAGAACGAAAGAACTCAAATAGAGGTTGAGGAACACTCTGGGTAAAAATATCAGCAACTTGCAAAATAGGATTTTTACATGTGTAAATTTGCAACACCAATATTAAACATTTCCATACACGTGCAATATCTCCACTTACATTTAAAGTTATAATTAAATAAAAATAAAATAGCTTTTAACAATTTCTTCGAACTGCAATAACTTGGAGTTGATTTATCTAAACCGCCTTTTTCTCGAGCCTAAATTAGGTAATTAATTACGATCTATCAAATGAGTCCAATATTCATATACTTATTATTCCTCTACCAATATCTAAATATTTGACACACACACACACATCTCCAATTTTTAACTTGTTTTGGTATTTTGTGTTTCCTTGCTATTTAAGTTTTTTTTTTTTTGGCATAGATAATTACGTTAAATTGGAGATTTAAACATAGAGCAGCTTTGGGAATTGATTTACAGTTATCCATACATGTCTAATAAATGCAACGTACTATAATGATTTAAAATGGGTGAATCTTGATGCCATGTCCCCCTCATTGAAGAAAGAGAAAATATATTATGCCTTATTATACAAGAAAGTTGATATTGCTGGTGATATGATTTAATGCAGATTTGAACCAATTATGGGGGATCCATCACATGTCTTGTGTCTCTATACTTGTTGATAAAAGGGGGGTTACGCTTAACTTTATACAGTGTTTACTATTTAATTGTACTTTGAATAGGATTTTATGATAATAATATTTTATAACCCATTTTCACTAAATATGCTTTATCTGTATATAAATGATTTTGATTACATACCTATACGTGAATATAAAGCGTCAAATGGTAATTATTATACGTGTAAAATCATTTTGTCTCTAATTCTTAATTTGCAAATTAATTCTAAGTGATCTTCCCAGATATATACGTTTAAGATATGGCGTAGGAAAATATTATTTATTTCCTTTTAGGAATTAATAAATAAATTATTTTATACAAATTTGAGTAAGTTACCATTTCATAATTATATATATTATTGCATGCCATGTTGTTTAAAATTTGAATCAAAATTTTGGTAACGATTCAAATCTTGAGAAAATTTGGGTTGTTAGGGTTTGGTATCAGAGTATTGGTTTAATTTCCTAAAGACTCATGTGTATCCTCATAATTTTAGTTTAAAAAAAAAGTAAAATTGGAAGGTAAAAACAGTGGCACTGTTCAACCGTGAACAGTGGTACTATTCCCGTGAACAGTACCACTGTTCACATGTATAGTGTTGTACACTATTCACGTGAATAGTCTGAGAAAAATATATGTATATAATAAATAAATAATAAAAAAGAGTGAAACGTGTTTAAATTATTTCCAGTTATGTCTTCAACATATGGTACCTTTAAATTCTAAAATTTCAATATAGCCCCTTTAACTTTGTGAGTGCATGCAAACATGCACAACTTTTAGAAATGCCCTTAAAAAAATAATAATAAAATAAAATAAAAATAAATAAAAATTTGATGTTATATATAAACATTGGATTTTACATGTTTTAAATGTTACGTGTAATAAAATGTTTATTTGTTTAGCCGTTTCCTTGCCTTATGTTTGTTAAAGGTTAATATTTTCTGAAGATTTATGAATTTAACGATAATGTCAAATTAAAGTTATTAAACACATGAATGATCCTTGGCACTCAATGACCACCAATTGACCACCCTTTGACGACCCTAAAGTATGTAAAAGGGATAAGAAGATGAATGTACTCAGACATTTTGTATAATTTAAATATTTTAAATTTGCCTATCTTTAAATTTTAAGACACGCACGTTTGTTTTTCCACTAAATTTATAATATGTATTGCAATAAAATAAGTATAACTTATTAGACTTAGTACTGAAATGTGACCAGTGCCTTCTTATTAAATTAGGAAATGGCACCACCTACTCATACGAACTTGATGCGTGATTTGCTGCGAGCGGTACAAGAATTGAGTAGACAGAGCCCAGCGCGCAACAATCGAATACACCTCCATTTGTCCTGGGAGTCGTCTTAGTGGTTGAGCAGTTTCGTAGGTACAAGCCTCCCGACTTTCGATGGTGGTTCCAACCCACTAGCTGTTGAGGAGTGAATTAGAGGTTTGGAGTGCATCTTTCGACACATTACTTGTATAGATGCATAGAAAATGTTATACGTAGAATTCATGTTTGTTGGAGCAGCCAGTCACTGGTAGGAATTTGTCTCACGCACTAGAACAGAAGAGTAGCAACGTAACCTGACTTAAGAGTAGTTTAAGGATGAAGTGATGGCAAAATATTTTCCGCAAGCTTTGAGAGACTTTAAGGAATCAGAATTTCTGTAGCTCAGGTAGGGAGATATTTCGCTTACTGATTATGAGAGGCAGTTTGAGCAGCTCTCAAGATATGCCCCGCATTTGGTGTATACCAGAGTTAAGAAGATTTGGAGGTTCGAAAATGGACTACGCCCAAAGATCGACATGATCATTATGTCCCATCATTTCACCTCATATTGTGAAATGTTTGAGATGGCTCATGCTATTTCACTCATACCTAGTAGAGCAAGAAGTGGTTAGGAAAAAGAAAGTGGAGTGATCAGAGCAAGAACAGACGTAACTGGCAAAATAAAAGGCTAAGTACAAGTCATATCGATGGAACGAGTGGGAGTATTAAACCCTGCCCTAAGTGTAATAAACTCCATAGGGGTGAATGCTTACTCGAGAAGAACATGCATTTTCGGTCTTGTAAACCGAGACATATTGTTCTCAACTATACGGAGTCTCCAAAAAAGAAGGATGATGATCAAGACAAGAACAAGAAAGAAAAAGCCCGTTGAATCAGCATGAGGCAGAACAAGATCCGAACGTTATAGTAGGTATTTATTATTATTATTATTATTATTATTATTATTATTATTATTATTATTATTATTATTATTATTATTATTATTATTATTATTATTATGTACCTGCTTATGTTCTTTTTACCTAGGACCACTCATTGTTTTATCTCTTCCCCTAGTTACTAGCCGAACAGTATAATTACCAAAACAAGTATTCTATTATTATCTGATATACCTGCTTATGTGCTTTTTGACTCTGGGGCTACAAATTCTTTTATCTTTGCATCCATCGTCACTAAGTCTAACTTTGCATGTGTGAGAACGAATAATGAATTAGAGGTAAGCATCTCTTCAGAAAGAACTCTTTGTACAAATCAGATGACAAAGGCTATGAGAGATTGACGAAAAGATATTACAGTGAACTTATTAACTTTTAGAGATGAAAGATTTCGATGTTATTTTAGGTATGGATTGGTTGGGAGTTAATCATCGACCATTCGATATGATGAGAAAGAATTATTGTTTCACAGACCGGAAGAGAAAGAGTTACGTTTCTTTGGAGCAAAGTTCAAGTCTCTACCTCGTCTTGTATCGGCTATTTAACAGAAAAGATGTTGAGAAAGGAGTCATGTTAAGGATTTCTAGTTAATATCACCAGTTCCCAACATACAAAAACGACTGTGAATGATATTAACATCATGCGAGACTTTGCAAATTATTCCCAGAAGATTTACAAGGCATTCCACAAGATAGGCAAGTGGAATTTATAATTGATTTGGTTCCTGGAGTAGCACCAGTATCCAAGGCCCCATACCAAATGGAACCAAAAGAACTTCAAGAATAGAAGTTGCAATTAGAGGAGTTGTTGGAGAAAGGTGTCATTCGACCAAGTGTATCTCCTTGGGGTGCTTTTGTATTTTTTGTGAAGAAGAAGGATCAGAATATAAAGATGTACATTGACTACCGGGAATTGAACCACTTGACTATAAAAAATAAATATTCGCTGCCAAGAATCAAAGATTTATTCGACCAGTTAAGGGGTACAACAGTGTTTTCAAAGATCAACTTCAGGTCAGGGTATCATCAACTGAAAATCAGGGCAAGCGATATACCAAAAATTGCTTTTAGGACTTGTTATGGGCACTATAAAGTCACTGTCATGCCTTTTGGTTTGACCAATGCTCCAGCCGTATTTATGGATCTCATGAACAGAGTGTTCCATCAGTATTTAGACCAGTTCGTTATAGTATTTATTGACTACATACTTATGCACTTAAAGGATACGAAGCAACATGAAGAACAACTCTGAATAGTACTCGAAACTTTGAAGAAGGAGAAATTATATGTAAAATTCAAGAAGTGCAAATTTTGGCTTGATCATGTAAGTTTTCTTGGTCACGTGGTTACTGTCCAAGCAATTAAGGTAGATCCTATTAAAGTAGAAGCAGTAAAAATTGGCCTAGACCGACAAATGTGGGTGAAGTTCACAGTTTCTTGGGATTGGCTGGCTATTATAGATGATTTATTGAGGGTTTCTCAAAAATAGAGGGACCGATGCCTAAGTCGACAAGAAAGGACGTGAAATTTCCGTGGATAAAAAAATGTGAAAAATGTTTTCAAGAACTCAAGCAGAGACTAGTTTCGGCTCCTGTATTAAAGATATTTGAAGGTTCAGAGGGCTTTGTAATTTATAGTGATGCCTCCAAGCAAGGTTTGGCCTGCGCTCTAATGTAGCATGGCTCCAAGTAAGGTTTGGCCTGCGTTCTAATGCAGCATGGAAAAGTAGTTGCTTAGTCCTCAAGACAGTTGAAGTAGTATGAGTAAAACTATCCAACGCATGACTTGGAGCTTTTAACGGTAGTTCATGCCTTAAAGATATGGCGTCATTATCTTTACGGTGGAAAGTATGAAATTTATACAGACTATAAGAGTCTCAAATAATTCTTCACACTGAATGAACTAAATATGAGACAGAAAAGATGATTGGAGTTGGTAAAAGATTATGACTGCACAATTCATTACCATCCGAATAATGCTAATGTAGTCATAGATGCCTTAAGCAGAAAGACAAGATTGCAGTTAGTAGTTTTACCCATGGTACAGGAATACTTGATAAAGGACTTTGAGAAACTAAGATTGGGAGTCATCACGCTGCCAACTCAGACTACAGCAAGAATAAGAGCGTTTATGATTTGATCTACTCTTCGAGATCGAATCAAGAAAGAACATGATAAGGATCCATTTCTACGGAAGATAAAGGTTGAGGTTGGTTCAAACAAACATATGGGAATTTGAAGTATCTACAAACAATGCACTGACTTTTAAAGAACGGTCGTGTGCACCAAAGGATGAAAGTACAGGAAATTAGATATTAGAAGAGGCTCACTCCACCCCATATGCTGCACATCCAGGCAGTACAAAAATTTATCGAGATCTTCGAGATACATTTTGGTGGAGAAATATGAAAAGAGAAATTTATTGTCTATCACCAAGTTAAAGCAGAACATCAAATGCCATTGGGACTGCTGAAACCATTGGATATCTAGAATGGAAATGGGAACACATAGCGATGGGCCTCCCAGGTCAGCAAGATGTCACAATTCTATTTGGGTAGTGATCGATCGATTGACAAAGTTCGCACATGTTTTGGCAATTAAGGTAAATTCAATATGGAACAACTCGCACAGCTATATATTATAGAGATAGTCAGTTTGCATTGAGTTTCAGTCAACCATCGTTTCAGATAGAGACTTGAGGTTCACATCAAAATTTTGAAAAAGTTTGCAGGCAGCCATGTGGACAAAATTGAAGTTTAGTACTACTTATGATCCTCAGATAGATGGACAATCAGAAAGAACCATCCAAACTCTGGAAGATATGTTGGGGGCATGTATTTTGGATCTTGGTGGTAGTTGGAAGACGTACCTGTCATTAGTGGAGTTTGCTTACAACAATAGTTTCCAGGCCACTATAAGTATGGCCCCATACAAAGCCCTTAATGATAGAAAGTGCAGATCCCCTATCCATTGAGACGAGGTCGAAGAGAATAGAATTTTGGGTCCTGAAATCATTGAATGAACAGTTAAGGCAGTCGACAAGATTAAAGCCATAATAAAAACAGCACTGGACCAATAGAAAAGTTATGCCGAAGGTAGAAGAAATGATTTATAATTTAGTGTGGGGGACAAAGTTTTTCTTAAAATAGCACCCATAAAGGGTGTATTGAGATTTGGTAAGAAGAGAAAGCTGAGACTACTATTTATTGGACCTTTCGAGATTCCTGAAAGAATTGATGTTGTAACTTACTGACTTGCCTTTCCACCTGTACTTGCAGCAGTGCATAACGTGTTTCATTTATCGATGTTTAGAAAATATGTTCATGATCCCAATCATGTGATAAGTTACCAGACATTGGATGTACAAAAAGATTTATCGTATAAAGAAATCCCGACTATGATTTTGGACAGCAAAGTACATCAACTCAGAAACAGGGAAGTTCCCCTAGTCAAGGTCCAATGGCGAAATTATGGACTTAACGAGTCAACTTGGGAGAAAAAAGAGGATTTTAAAACCAAGTACCTAGAACTCTTCAATTAGTCAAGGTAAATTTTCGAGGACAAAAATATTTTAAGGAGGGGAGATTGTAAAGTCCCAGATTTTCATAGAAGAGAAATAATTTTTTTATATTATATTTTTAATATTTTGAAATGCTAGGGACTAAAAATGTTATATATATTAAATTACAATTTTAATTATGTCAAATATTTAGATATTGGTAGAGAAATAATAAGTATATGAATATGAGGCTCGTTTGATAGATCGTAATTCATTACGTAATTTAGACTCGAGAAAAAGTCGATTCAGATAAGTCAACTCAAAAATATTGCAGTTCGAAGAAATTGTTAAAAGCTATTTTCTTTTTATTTAATTATAACTTTGAATGTAAGTGGAGGTATTGCACGTGTATGGAAATGTTTTAATTTGGGGTTGCAAATTGACACATGTATAAATCCTATTTTGTTTAGACTTGGTCCAACATTTTGTTTCAAATTCTGTTTTCTCAACTTTTATCCAATTACCTACCGTATTAAACACGTTTCTCGTTGTGTGCCAACTCTTGAGGGTAGGTTATTATTGACTATTTATATAGATACATGTATAATGGAGGGACACGCACAAAAAACTATGTACATGCACGGTAAACACAGCAGAGGCAGAAAAAAGGGGAACGTGATTTTTTATTTAATTTTTTTGTTTTGTCTTCCAAAATAAAAGCAAATTAACAAGGTGTATTCTATCCTGTTTAATTATTTTTTTCGTATTGATGAATTAATGTACTCATCAAGGCTAAAATATGATATGAATGATATGGCCATTTCTGGTACAAATGATATGATATGAGCTTTTACCAGCTTCTAAAGATATGAGGCAATTTGATTTTCTAATACATGTGCTTAAAACTTTTACTCGGGATTGCACCATTAGTTTTTATATATCCTATTGAGTATTTCCATGTAATCACCATTTTCCCTACTCTTCACAGGTTAGATTGGGTCGTTAGTCAGCTAGTGATGAGGTGCAGTCGTTGGACCAAGTTTATGAGACTAAATGAAATAATTCATTGTAACATGCCCTAAATTCTAAATTTTAGCAGTAATCTTAGTTTATTAATTTATTGAACTCGTTCATTTAATCTGAAATCTAGGACAAATTTGTTCGAACATGTAATTTCGTACAATGACTTGAAAATTTTTAACTTGTTTTGGTATTTTGTGTTTTCTTGATATTTAAATTTTTTTTTCGCATAGATAATTACGTCAAATTGGACTATTAACACATAGAGCAGCTTTTTGATTGATTTACAGTTATCCATACATGTCTAATAAATGCAACGTACTATAATGATTTAAAATGGGTGAATCTTGATGTCATGTCCCACTCACTGAAGAAAGAGAAAATATATTATGCCTTATTGTACAAGGAAGTTGATATTGTTGGTGATATGATTTAATGCAAATTTGAACTAATTATGGAGGATCCATCACATAACTTGTGTCTCTGTACTTGTTGATAAAAAAGGGGGGGAAATTTAATTTGCAATTAACTTTATACAGTGTTTACTATTTAATTGTTCTTTGAATAGGATTTTATGATAATAATATTTCCTAACCCATTTTCACTAAATATGCTTTATATGTATATAAATGATTTTGATTACTGCATACATATATGTGAATATATAGAGTCAAATGGTAATTATTATACACATGTAAAATCATTTTGCCTCTAATTCTTAATTTCGAGATTAATTCTATGTGATCCTTCCAAATATATACGTTTAAGATATGGCGTTGGAAAATTTTATTTCCTTTTAGGAATTAATATATAAATTATTTTCTACAAATTTGAATAATATATATTATTCACGCTACGTTGTTTAAAATTTGAATGAAATTTTTGGTAATGATTCAAATCTTGAGAAAATTTAGGTCATCGCAAACATGTTGTGTACAGAGTTTTCCAGCAATAACAAGTTCACAGAGAAAGTAGTAGTCCCATTTAACATGTTTAGCCCGCTTGTCAGGAATCTGATTGGACCTTAAGAAATGGTATTTTTGTTGTCACATAAAAGAATGGGCTACTGAGGCATGGGTACTCGGAGGTCACGCAGGAGATGTGTGAGCCAAATGAGTTCGACGATAATGAATGGAAGAGCACAATACTCATATTCGTAGTTGGAATGGGAGACAGTCCACTGTTTCTTAGCACTCTAGGAAAAAAAATTGTCCCCAAGATGGATAGAATAACCAAAGGTCGAACGCCAAGTATTAGGACAACCGCCCCATCAGCATCAGAATAGGCAACATGAGCACTAGGAGAAAAAGAAGGGCAAAAAGTTAAGCCAAAGTGAATGTTGTCTTTAACACAGTGGAGAATGCGTTTGATAGCCAGAAAGTGATCTTCAATAGGAGCACATAAGAACTAATTGACAAAGTTGACAACATGAGCAATGGCAAGCTTTGTGATGCTCTAGTATTGAAGTGCACCAATGAGAGATCTATAGAGAGTGGGGTTGGTAAACAGAGAACCATCGGCAGACAGATGCTGAGAAACAACCATGGACGTGAACAAGCTTACTATCAAGTAACTGAGCTTGAGTGAGAATGTCCCGTGCATATTTGAGCTGATTGATGAAGAGACCAACAGAGGTTGGAGTGGCTGTAAGACCAAGAAAATAGCTGAGAGAGCCCAAGTCCTTAGTGGCAAATTCAGAATTAAGCCTACGAGTGAAGCTGGCAAGAAATCAAGAATTGTTGCCTATAATAATGATGTCATCAACATAAAGAAGTAAATAAATAATATTGGGTTTTTGATGAAAGACAAATAGAAATGTGTCAGCACGACTTCAAGAGAACCTAAGTTGAAGGTAGAAAAGACCCTAAGCACTGAAACAAGGCATGAGGGCTCATTTGAGACCATAAAGATCTTTTTTCAACTTTAACCATGGTCTGGAAAGTGAGGATCAATATACTTTGTAGGTTGCTCCATTTAAACTTGATCTGTGATAGTACGATTGAGGAATGCATTTTTGACATTAAGCTGACAAAGAGGCCATTTTTGTGTCATGGGAAGGAGCACAACTCGAACAGTAGTAGCCTTGATTACATGATTGAAAGTATCAATGTATAGTCAAGATCAGGGACCTGTATATTACCTTTGGTAACAAGATGAGCTTTAAAGCACTCAACAGATCCATCAATATTTGGTCTAGAATATCCATTTGGAGCCCATAGTGTTCATGTTGGCAGGGCTAGGTATCAAAACCCAAGTGTGATTATTCTATAGTACATGAATTTTATCATCATGGCAGAAAGCCAAGTAGGATTTTTAGTAGCAGATTTGAAACCTTTAGGCTCAGTCAAAAAGAGAACAGGAAGAAGAGCAGAAGTGCTCAAGAAACTAAGATTTTCCGAATGATAAGTTTTGAAAATACCAACTTTAGCTCCTGTAAGCATACGGTAAGTGGCTAATGGGATCATTGCAGTAGGTGTGGGATCTACACTAGATTCAAGAGAAGTTGAACTTGGAACTGAGTGTTACAAAGAGGGACTTGCAACAGAATGAGGATCCTGCAAAGACTCATTCACTGGATTATCGCACATAATGCATGGATTAGACCTGGATTAAGTAAACTATGGAAAACGGGTGTCGGAGGGTAAGGGCAGTGGATCTATATGGATGAGGCTATGTTCTAAAAAATTGGAAAAGCTAAGTGAGGATATGGGTTGAGCCTGAGAGGTAGCAATAGAAGGAAAATGAATTTCATCAAATTGAGCATGGCAAGGAATATAGAGCCTAAAGGTGAAGGGATTGGCGCAACGAAACCCTTTGTAAGAGGATCTATAACCTAGAAAAATCTATGGGATGTTGTAAAGAGAAAGTTTGTTAAGCATATAATCACATAAGCAAGGATACACACGATAACAAAAAGGATGAAAGTATTCATAGTTTAGAGAGGTAGCGTACAAAATCTAAAAAGGCGATTTACCTCGAAGAAGTTGTGTAGGTAAGTGGTTGATGATATAAGTTGTAGTGTTAAACGTGTCAAACCAAAAGCTATGAAAATGTGGGAATGAAAAAGGAGTGCTAATCCTATCTTACTCACATGGCGGTGTATTTTTCCTACGATCATTTTAAGCGGGCATGTATGGGCACGAGAGCTGATGGTAAATGCCATAAGAATGATGATGATCTTGAAAGAAATTAATTGCGAATTTAGCACCACCGTCACTTTAGAAAATTTTGATATGAGTAGAGTATTGATTTTCAACAAATTTTTGAAATTGAATAAAAACCTTACAAACGTCGAATTTCAATTTCAAACGATGGAGCCATGTAAATCGAGAATAGTCATCAATAAAAGAATATAAAGATAAAATCTAAATTATATTTGATGGGAGAGAGACCCCATACGTCACAATGTATAAATCAAGTATTTTAAAAGACCTATGTTTATTTCGAGAATAAGGCAAGCTATATCTTTTAGCAATTTGGCATGTGCTACGTAAAGTTGGAGAAGTCAACAAAGATGTAAAATAAAGCTGGCCTTTTTTCATTTAATAAAGAAATAACAGAATGATTAACACGTCGAAGGCATGCATGTCATAAATCGTATGACACATTAAGCGATTTATTTTTAAGGATAGAAATAAAAACAGAATTACCTCGTACGAGAACATATAACCCTTCCAACCTTCCTATTTTGCAATTCTGTACAATAAACTGGTTATTAATAAAAGTAATAGATAAAGAAAAATCAGATCTTAATTTATTGATGGAAACAAAATTTTTGGTAAAGTGATGTACAACTACGACATTGAGAAGATGGAGATTTGGGATACGAGAAATTTTACCAGTATGAATGATAAGTGTATTTTATACACTTATTCTGTGCCTAAAATAGTGATATTTGATAGTTCATTTGACAAAAGATATCCTAAATTTTTATATTTTATATTTAATAAGTGAAACTTTGTTAAAAAATAAAAAAAAGGAGTTGAAGGAAAGAAGCAAAAATTGGCAAAAAATGACAAAATTCAAAGTACGAGAATTAAATTGGCCATTGGATAGAGGTTGGGAATCAAATTCCGCATTTTGAAAGTTGAGGACTTGGAGAAAAATAATTTATTAATTGGGCCTCCATTGGACTTTGAATTGGAATCAAATTCTATGATTACTTGAACTTTAATTGGACAACATTGTTACCTGAAGAAATTGAAAAACAAAAGGTCCCTTTGTGGAGTAAAAAAGGGATGGCTACCTTGGGAAATTTTACACATACACACACACATGCAATTAGAGTTCCTGTGGAGACGAAAATTGGTGCCTCGAATTGAATATACACACACATAAAGAAATGGCTGCCTGGAAGATTGATTTTATACACATTAAAGAAGACGACTGGGGAGAGACATATTGACCTATGGTTGACTTCTCATTTGAATTATCACAAAGAAATTGCGTTTATATCTAACAAATTGAATTCAAGTTTTTATAGAGATTATTGCAAGATAAATAAGAATGAAGACACGAAGATCGAGATCAAGAGACGTGCAATTGACGATCGACAAGGAAACAAAATTGGCAATTAATGGACGTAAAGACAAAAATCAAGCACTTTAGTCAAAGTACTTTGAAGATGAAGTCAAATGTTAAATATTGAGATATTAGCCAGATGCTTTGAATTTATATATACAGGTAAAATACTTTAATTCTTAATATTGAATTTACAATAGCTCAAAAAGAATTTTTATGCACAAGAAAGAGCCACATTACGAAAACGATTGCATAAAAATTATTATAAAAAAATAAGTATTTTAAGTAGATGATCAAATTCTTGCAAAATCACTTGTCTTCAATGGTTAAGTGAAAAGATCCTTTAAAAGCCTACATTGATCAAAATTATGATGAAGCAAAGCGTCTGGGGACATTCTGTCCATCTAGACATTCGGATGCCCCAACTGTAAAAAATTTGATTGTTCTGTATTTGACGCGTAATGGCTATTTCTGCACTGTCTGGTTCAGATCCGAACGTTCAATTGACAGATTTTCTGGCGTCTTGACTGCTATAAATACTACTTCACTTTTTCATTCACAACAACTTTTCAAGAGCATTGAAGTGAGACAATTATTGATCATAACTACTTTATTTTCCATTCTTCAAAATATCAATTTATTTATTTCCTGAAAAACTTTTTGAGTGAATCAAATTATTGAAAATCACTTTTCTCAGAGAAATTTTTCTACTCTAACACTTGAGCGATATTCATTGCTATCTATTAAAGTGATAGCATACTTCTCTCTTGTTACATAATTTTGATTATATCATTTATTAAGAGAGAATATTTAATTTGTAAAGTTTACTCTTGTTTTAATTATGGGTCACCTCGAGGTCCCATAAAGCTCAACATTGTAAAAAAATTGGTACTCCTTGTTTGTAAGTCACTGGAAGCATTGTGAAGGTTGGATTGCACCATAAGTAAATCAAATTTAGTGAAAATGCATTGCTTGTATCGAAAAGCTTGATAACGGAGGACGCAGATCATTATGTTGGATCGAATCTTCACAATTAAATAGTTTGTATTCTCTCTCCTTTCTATTTACCATTTTTCTATTGTACTCATTAATTCTCATTATTTGATTTCATATTTGTGTATATATATTTTATTACTACATTTACTAGTACGTTATTTTCAGACTTGAATTTATTTTAGAAAAGATTCAAAAATCAATTCACCCCCTTGTAGTTTGCTATTCTTGCTTTCAATTGGTATCATAACAACGTTCTCATTTTCAAAGATTTCACAATCTTGAGTAATGGCTAACCCTATGTTTCAAAATTTTGAAGAGCACTCTACAAACCGACCTCTCTGCTTTGAAGGCATACATTATAATTTTTGGAAGGCTAGAATGATCATTTATATCCAATCGATTGATTATAACATCTGGAATGTTATTGAATACGGTCCGTATGCGCCTACCAAAAATATTAAAATTGATGGGAAATTAGACCAAATTATTCCTAAATCTAGAGAAGAATGTGACGAAGAGGATAAGAGAAAATTATCCTTAAATGCCAAAGCTAAGAACCTACTTTATTTTGCACAGATAAAAATGAATTTAACCGTATTAGCACATGTGATTCGGCCTATGATATTTGGCATGCACTAGAAGTTACTCATGTTGGTACTAGTAAAGTTAAAGAAACCAAAAATATCTTGGGCAAGAAATTTGAAAAAAAATTTATGAAACAAGATGAAGCCATTGTTGATATGATTATTAGTTTTACCGATATTGCGAATAGTCTAAAAGGATTTGATCGTAAATTTACTAATGGTGAACTTGTGAGCAAAATACTTAGGTCACTATCGGAGGAATAGAGTCCTCTAAGAATGTTGACAGAGAATACCAAAGATATTAATACATATCCTTTGAAAGAACTCTATGGAATTTTGATAACTTATCAACTCAACAATTCAGAAATCAAAGAAAAGACAAGGAAGAGTCAAGAGGAATCAAAGGAGCCTCCTAAATATCAAACTGCTCTAAAGACAAAAATTGAAGGAGAAAATACAAGTGACAATATGAGTGATGAAGATCTCGATGATTTAATGCTTCTTATTAAAAAATGGAGAGGTCTTCCAAATAACCCAAGATTTCAAAAGAAGGAATAAAATAGCAAGAAAATTATATGCTATGATTGTGACAAACTCGATTACAAGAGAACGGAGTGCCCAAACAAGAAGAAGAACATTAAGAAAAAGTCACTTCAAGCCACATGAGATGAAAGTGAAAATGATGATGATGAGGCCAACAATAGTTAAGAAGAAATCGCTAACATGTTCTTCATGGCAATCGAAGATGAGGTAAAATTTATCGAAAAAAGTTCATATGATTTTTCTACCTCTTACGATGAGATGCTTGAAGAATTTTAAAAACTTGTTCTAAATCACTCTACTCTTAAAAAGAAGCATCAATTATTGAAAAATGAAATGAAGAAAATTTTAGAAAAACAAAAAGACAATATAAATTATATTCCTTAATAAAAGAAAATTCTTCTTTAAAAGAAAAAGTTGAAGATTTAACTCAAATTATTCATAAATTCACTCAAGGAAAGAAAAATTTTGATTTAATGCTTGGGAATCGAAAACGCATTTTTAATAAATGAGGACTTGGGTAAAAACTATCTTTGAAAGAAAAAATTTTCAAAAAATATATTTGTCAAAGCTTCAAGTACTCCTTATTCAAAATTGTATGTAGCTTTTGTAACAAAAAAGGACATTTTGCCTATAATTGTCTAACCAAAAAGAAACTATACTTTGAGAGAATCCACTAAAACTAACTACCAAGGGCCCAAACTTGTATGAGTACCAAACCTAAAAAAATTAAACTATGTTTTGTAGCTACCAAGGAGAATGAAGAGCAAGTTGTTCTTGAATAGTGAATGTTCAAGACACATCATGACCGGGAATAGAAGACTACTATCAAACTTCAAAGAAAAGGATGGGGAACATGTGACATTCGGAGATAGTGCTAAAGGAAAAATTATCGAAATCGGAGACATCAGTAATCATTCCTCTCCTACAATTGAAAATGTGTTACTCGTAGATAACCTCAAACTTAATTTACTTAGTATTGGTCAATTATGCAATAAAGGATATCATATTAAATTCGATCCTTCAAAATTTCTTATCAAGGATGCTACCTCTAAGGAAGAAATGTTTTTAGGAAGCCGAGGGAAAGATGTGTGTATCCTTAATATTGAGTTTGAAAACGATGAAAAATGTTTATCTAGCTTTAAGTAAGATACATGGTTATGGCATAGAAGATTACGTTATGGTAGCATGGACCTTCTCTAAAAAAATTTAAAAAATTGTTTCGTCAAAGGTTTGCCAAAATTAAAGTTTGAAAAAGATAAAGTTTGTGATGCTTGTCAATTTTCCAAACAAGTGAAAAGTTCCTTTAAACCTAAACAACATCCTTCAACTTGAAAATCATTACAACTACTCCACATTGATCTTTTTGGATCGTCTAGAACTACAAGTTTGGATGGAAAATATTTTGTTTTTGTTATTGTGGATGATTTTTCTGGATTCACTTGGGTTCTATTCTTAAGTCTTGAAGATGAAGTCTTAAATGCTTTTAAATGTTTTTGCAAAAAGGTCTGAAATGAGAAAGGATATTCTATTACTACTATAAGAAGTGATCATGGTGGACAATTTGATAATCTTGCTTTTGACAATTTTTGTAATGAAAATGGATATAATCATAATTTCTCAACTCCTAAAACTCCTTAACAAGATGGGGTGGTTGAAAGAAAGAATTGGACATTGCAAGAAATGGCTACCAAGCTAAATAAAAATATCATGCCAAAATACTTTGGGCTGAAGCCATTAATAACGCTTGCTATATTGTTAATAGAGTATATTTTAGTAAAAAGAAAGCCAAAACTCCTTATGGGCTTTGGAAAAATAGAATACCAAACATCGGTTACTTTAGTTTTTTGTTGTAAATGCTTTATTTTGAACACAAACGAAAATTTGGAAAATTTTGATTGAAAATTTGATGTTTAAACCTTTCTAGGATATTCATCGGCTAGCAAAGTGTATAGAGTATTTAACAAGAGAACTCTACTTGTTGAAGAATCCATGCATGTCACGTTTGATGAGACCTACTCTTTTGATCATGAGAAAGGTATTGATGATGATATAGGTTTGGAAACTCCATTTGATAAAATAAATATTCAAGACCAAAACAAGGAAGCATCAAACAGAGAACAAATGGAGAAGCCTAACCTTCACGAAAGTGAAGAAAAACCAATTGAAGTTCAAAATGATCCCCCGCTACCAAAATAATGGAAGTTCGTTCCATCTCGTCCAAAGAGACTAATACTAGACTATCCATCCAAAGATATCACCATATGACCTCTTTTAAAAATCATATCGATAGTTGTGCATTCATTTCACAAATCGAACCTAAAAATTTCAAAAAGGCTGAGTTTGATGAATTTTGGATTCTAGCAATGCAAGAATAACTAAATCAATTTGAAAAAAAATTATATTTGGGATCTAGTTGCTAGATCAAATGAACAAATCGTAATTAGAACAAAATGGGTTTTTAGAAATAAATGAGATGAAAATGGGATTATTGTACGTAACAACGCTATATTAGTAGCCCAAGGTTGCAATCAAGAAGAAGGCATTGATTATGAGGAAACCTTTGCACTGGTTGCTGAGTTAGAATCCATTCGCATGCTTCTCATATTTGCTTGTCATAAAAATTTTACTCTTTATCAAATGGATATTAAAAGTGCATTTCTAACTGGATTTATTCAAGAAGAAATTTTTGTCGAGCAACCCCTTGGTTTTAAAGATCACATATATCTAAATCATGTTTTTAAACTTAGAAAAGATCTTTAGGGTTTGAAACAAGCTCCTTGAGCTTAGTATGAATGTTTGAGCAAATTTCTACTCTCAAACTGCTTCTCGATTGGCCAAGCGGGTACCACACTTTTTGTTTTAACTCATAAGGAAGATATGCTTATCGTTTAAATTTATGTTGATGACATTATTTTTTGTGCAACTAATGTTCTTCTTTGTAAGAATTTTTAAAGAGCATTAGCATGCAATTTGAAATGAGTATGATGGTAGAATTTAAGTTCTTTCTTGGCTTTGAAATTAAACAAACAATTGATGGAATATTCATAAATAAAAATAAGTACATATTTGACATGCTCAAGAAGTTTGGAATGGATGGCCTCAAGCCAATGAACACTCTAATGTGCACATTCATAAAGCTTGACAAAGATGATCAAGGTACTTTTATTGACATAACAAAATATCGAGGATGATCGGATCCCTTCTTTATTTAACTACATGTAGACCAGATATTATGTTTAGTGTATGTTTTTGTGCTAGATTTCAATCTAATCCTAAGGAATCTCAACTTAAAACCATAAAAAGAATCTTTAGATACCTTAGTGGAACTCGAACCTTAGGACTTTGGTATCTAAGAGGAACACACATTGACCTACTTAGCTATTCGGATGATGATTGGGCCGGTTGCCAAATTGATTGAAAAAGTACTAGTAGCACGTCATTTTCTAGGTTTTGCACTAGTACCATGGTTCAGTAAGAAACAAAATTTCTTAGCATTATCTACTATCGAAGCCGAGTATATCTCAACCGCGAGTTGTTGTACACAAGTGCTATGGATGAAACAAACCCTTAGTATTATCATTCATCTTACAATCATATTTTTATTATGTGTGATAACACTAGTGCTATTAACTTGTCCAAAAATCCCATCTTGCATTCTCGAACGAAGGTATTGAAATTAGACATCATTTACTCAGAGATCATGCATAAAATGGAGATGTCACATTAGAAGTTATTGACATAGAAAATCAATTGGCTAATATCTTCACAAAACCTCTTGCCCTTGATCGATTCTCATTCATTAGAAGAGGTTTAGGTACTATTGATTAAAATAATGTGCTTCATTAATTTAACTAAAAAAAGAGGATCCAGACGAGTCAAGATTTGTCCCGACAATTCGGACAGCATCTTCCAATTTTACAAAAAATTTCAGCTCTATCAATCCAGACATCTAGATGGTGAAATGGATGTCTGGACCAGCGAAAAAATAGATTTTAAATTCGTGTAATAGCCCTCTTTTCTCTCTCATTCTCTTCCATTTTCTACGTCATTCTCTTCCCAATCCCTCTCAAAATCTCTCATAATCTGCTGTAAAAGCATCAATCATCATTCAAATTCAAAAACCCGCAAGATTAAACTCTACAAAATCCCAAATTTTTGCATTTTTCATTCAATAATTGCCCAAGTCCGTGCCTAGTTCCCCAGTCTCCGATTTCTTGCAAATCCGTTAATTTTATCAAAATGTCGGGGTCTCAATGAGGTAAAAGGGTTGGAAAATGAATGAAACAAATTGTTAGGTACTCTCCTCCACCCTTCTCTGATAAAGAAATGGATTTGAAGCCCCAAGTGCCGGCGACCCCATTTGAGAAATCACCCATTTTAATAGGTAAAAATGTTGATTTTGTCGGTTTTTCTATTGAAGCACCCGCATTTCACTTAGAAGAATATTTCGAAAATATGGGGTAGGTAATGGTCGCCACTATGGAAGAACCCACACACCCATGCCTAATAAAAGAATTTTATCAAAAAATACACGTTGCACCTCGTTCTGATGAGATTACATGTTTAGTTAAAAATATGCACATCACGATCACAAAGGCACTAATTCATGATATTCTCGAGCTCGAACCGTGTGATTGACAAATTTTCCTTCATAAAGCTCATCCTACCTTGGACAGTTATGATCCTTTCGAGGCATGTCGTCAAGTCACTTGGATGAATATCGAGAATATCACTAAATTATGTGCTAATCAATTGAACCTTCCATACAAAATTTTCCAAAATACTGTAGCACATGTCATCTTTCACGAAAAGGTCACTGAGATAAAGTAACTTCAATCTCTTCATTCTTGATTCATATCTCGTCCAACGAAATCTTGATTTTCCTACTATTGCATTTTGTCTTATGAAACATTTTCACTCATCATGATACGTTAAAACTTTATCGTATGAGATGCTTCTCACTAAAATTTTCAAACATTTTGACGTCCTACTTTCTGACGAAACTTGTGTGAAACTTCATCCCACCGATACTATCAATATTCAAACTCTTAAATGGATGAAGATAGTTAAGGCACATGGGCAATGGGTGGCGCACATTAAAGGGTTCGACCCCTCCACTCTACCCTTTCAAGGTGATGAAGAAAAGGTAGAAGATGATATACCACCTGTTTTGAGTCCTCCTTACGACATACCGGGCTACAGTGCTCCTCGTCCCTCAGGTGGCTTTATGTTCATCAAGGATCAGTATAACATTCCAAATGGGCGAATTGATTCCCTCACCTTTTCGATGGATGGCCTCAAAAATCTACTTCATCAAATTCAAGCATAGCACACTAACATTCAGGCCTGACAAGTAGAGAGATAGGTACAGTAGAACACCTTTTTCGCCGTTTTCCATGCTCACTTCCCGCTACCATCGCCTTAGTAATCTTTTTCTATGAAACATATCTTAGTTTTTGTTTGTACTTTAAATGTCGTTCATGTCATTAATATTATGCTATTATTAGATGATCCCTGTCTTAACTTCATTGCTATGGTTGACATGCATTTAATCTATATTCCTGCATATATTTTTCTCATGACAAAAGGGAGAAGATTGATAGATGATTATGTATGATAAGGGAAAGATCGATAGATAATTACGCATGATAGGGGGAATATTGAAAGGGGAAATATGAGTGAAAATGATAGATAGAATAAATTGCAAATCAATTCGTTCAATTCCTTATCAATTTGTTATATTGCAAATCATTTTGTTTGTTATAATAAAAAATGGGGAAATTGTTGACCTATGATTGACTTCTCGTTTTGATTATCACAAAAAAATTACGTTTATTTCTAACAAATTGAATTCAAGTGTTTATAGAGATTATTGCAAAATGAATAAAAATGAAGACACGAAGATCCAAATCAAGAGGTGTGCAACCGACGATGAACATGGAAACAAAATTGGCAATTGATGGACGTAAATACAAAAACCAAGCACTTAAGTCAAACTACTTTAAAGATAAAGTCAAACGTCAAATATTGAGACACTAGATATAGATGCTTTGAATTTATATATAACGATAAAATACTCCAATTCTTAGCATTGAATTGGCTATAGCTTAAAAAGAATTTTAAAGCACAACAAAGAGTTACATTGCGAAAATGATTGCATAAAAATTATTTTCAAACGATAAGTATTTTAACTCGACGATCAAATTCTTATAAAATCACTTGTCTTGAAGAGTTAAGTGTAAAGATCCTTTAGAAGCCTACATTAATCAAAATTATCATGAAAGAAAGAGTTCCGGGTCATCTTGTCCATCCAGACATCTAGAAGCTCTAACAGCAAAAAATTTGACTATTTTGTATCTAACTCATAACAAATAGTTCTGCATTGTCTAGTTCAGATCCAGACGTTCGGATGAGTCGTCCGAATTGACAGATTTTCTGGCATCTTGACTGCTGTAAATACCACTACACTTTTTTGTTCACAACAACTTTTAAGAGTATTGAAGTGAGGCAATTATTGATCTTAACTACTTTATTTTCCATTCTTCAAAAGATCAATTTATTTATTTCTTGAAAAACTTTTTGAGTAAATCAAATTATTGAAAATCACTTTTCTCATAAAAGTTTTTCTACTCTAACATTTGACCTATATTTATCGCTATCTATTAAAGTATTATCCTACTTCTCTCTTGGTGCTTAATTTTGATTATATAATTTATTAAGAGAAAATATTTCATTTGTAAAATTTACTTTTGTTTTGACTCGTGTTGAGGTCCCGTAAAACTCAACGTTGTAAAAGGATTGGTACTCCTTATTTGTAAGTTATCAAAAGCATTGTAGAAGGTTGTATTGCACCATAAGCAATCAAATTTAGTGAAAAGGCTTTACTCGTATCAGAGAGATTGGTAACAGAAGGCGTATGTCATTGCGTTGGATCGAACTTCCACAATTAAATCGTTTGCATTCTTTCCCCTTTCTATTTGTCATTTTTATATTGTGCTCATTAATTCTCCTTATTTGATTTCATATTTGGGTATATCTATTTTATTGCTATATTTGCTAGTAAATTATTTTTAGACTTGAATTTATTTTCGAAATAGATTTAAAGACCAATTCACCCCATCTTGGTTAGCTATTCTGGGGCTTTCAAGACACACATGCAATAAGAGAAAAAGGGTTGGAGAAAATTTGGTGCCTGCTGCTGGAACATATACACATACATGCCGAGCAATGAAAATTGGGAAGGAGGCTCGAAGTGGACTTCTCAATCAACAAAGACAACGGCTAAATTTGGCTGAAAATTGAGAAATATACACGCAAACTAAAGAGAATTTTGAAGAAATTGCACAGCTACAACAGCTTCACTTTGGGAACTTTATTCACGGTCCATCGAGTTTTGGTACTTTTACGTGTTTAATTCCAACAATATGCTAGGCTAATTTCTTCTTATGTATTGGATGAAGATGAAATCATTTATTATTTATTTTTAATCCAAAACAAGTAGCTTATTAAATTCTTGCAATTATTGATTAATCTTTCATGCCTAATCTTATAATTTGATTACTTGATCATCAATTGAATATTTGGTTGTTTGTTGTGGTGTTGGGAGACTCACAATAGCTTTAGAACACTGCTTAATTAACACATGTGCAATAAATTTTAGGAATAATATTATCACGTGTGTAATCTTTGAGATAATTATGAAATTGAATGTGTTCTATTCATTAGAATTCGGACTAGGAATAGATTCGGGTCGTGATGAGAATAGTTTTAATTATTCTTGGAAAAGAAAATTAATTTCAATTGAATTATCGATTGTCAAGAATGTAGGAACAAAACTAGCAACATAATTGAGAATAGAATAGATAATAATAGGTGGATTCGTAATCCAATACAATCATCTCACACACATATTAAATTCGCATTTCACAAGCTTTCGTAGATTTAAGTTAGAATAATTAAAACCCACAAATCATTTTTATTTGTTTACTTTGAATCTAATTAAGGACTAGCACACTTTAATAAATTTATTCCTCATGGGACGATATATGTTACTCATCACATATTACTTGTCAACAATCCTGTACACTTGCCGATTTCGCACAAATAATGGGCAATGAGTAGTGAAACACCATTCCCAACAACTACGCTATCCTTACCCATGTAATTTGTGGATTGGTCCAGTTTAGAATGATCCATGGTCATGTGGGCTCAGGCCCCTGTATCTACCACTCAAGGCCCAATCTTCATTTAGGGATCAATAGCCCACAAAAGCCTCAGCGAGATGAGCAGGTGACTTGTTTCGATCACAGTATTAAATGCAGCGATCGACATAATGGCCATCCATCCTGTGAATCTGGTATTGTGGGGAGACGATACTTTTAGCCAGAGTTGGAGCGTCCCTGTACATGACTGGATGAACTGCTACTACGCTCATTGAAGTGACCTCAATGGTTGCGAGAAGAACCACCACGATGGGTGAAATTTTTGGTGACAGTAAAGGATGCAGCAGCAGAGGAAGATAAGTCAAGGGATTTTAGAAAAATTTCAAAGCTTTCTACTTTGGAGACTAAATTCGCAAATGAGGGGAGAGAGGTTTGGGCCATCTGTGCTGTGTAGAAGCTTGAGAAATCACTGCCAAGCCCAGGGAGAAACCAGTGCACCTTGTTGGTGCCATCAATTGGACTACCAATTGTATGTAGTTGGTGCTTTGAAAACATAAGCATACTCAACAACTGATTTGTTGTCGTGTTTCATTAATTGTAAGTCATCTTTGAGGCGCAATTCACAGGCTTTGTAGAGATGGCTAAATGTATTCTCTAGTGCGAGCCATACATCACATGAGGTGGAGAGGCGACCCACCTAAGCCATGGCTTCCTCGGTGAGGGAGGAAAGTAATAGATTGAGGAAACGTTAATCGGTAGCTTCCCATGCTAAGTATTTGTCACTTATTGTGCGAAAGACAGTAGTTCGAGTTTTGGGAGCTGTACAACGATGCCATCAACATGTCCTAATAATTCTTGACTCTCAAGAAGAGGGAGAAGTTGGCTTTTCCACAGGAGATAATTTGAGGAGGATAATTTGATAGTGGTCATGTGGATTAAGGATTGAAAGAAATAAGGGTGGAAGATTTTTGAGGCCAAGAGATGAATAAGAAGAGGATTGGTGGTCTACTAAACCAATATTTGCTCTGATACCATGAGATAATCGAAATCCACTTTGCATTCAACGGTAAGTTTTATTGCTTTATATAGATCTCAACAAATAGTGTAAATGGAATACAAATCAATGATTATTGTACAATGAAATGGAAACTATACAAAGAAACCTCCTATAATTACGTGATTATCTTTAGCGTGTATGGGAAGACTTTGATTGAGGAGTGATATCACCAATCACAGTGACATCTCCAACAACCAGAATATCTCCAATACATAAAAATCTATAGAATATTCTGGCCTCAATTTCAGGAACTGATATATGTATCATTTGATTTATTCCAACTCGGTGATTGATTTAAGAAATATCTGATTTACTTAGTAAATCATTTTGATCCATTTTAGCTTAATTGATTGATTCTTTTGTAATTAGTAATAGTTTTTAAATTTGAAAAGCTAGAATGTACATCTACGAAGGAATACTAGTAGTCAGAAATTACTGCAATACAATCAAATTCATTAATTTCTATTGCTATTGCATGTATGGTATCAAAGCCTCATTTCTGCTCCTCAATTTAGCAAAGATGTCTAGAGAAGAATTTTCGGAGCAACATTAAAATTAGTACAGACATCCGCAAATGGCAGAATATCAAAAAAAGTTTATAGAATTGTCAAAATATGCCGCAGTCCTTGCAATTGATGAAGTTGATAAGTGCAAGAGGTATGAGTGTGGCTTGAGAGAAGAAATCATATCTATGTTAAACAACATCGGGGTATGAAAAATTTGGAAAACTTGTAGAAGCAACGCTAGGTTGAAAAAAGTCTATTAGAACAATATAGCAATCAACAACAAACGAGGCCTAGAGTTGGTGGTATTAATCAGACATGGGCACGAGTCTACGAATATATCATCGAGAAGGGATCGCTGAGGAGGTTGATTAAGTGTTTCCACTTGTAGTAACTTTAAATCTAGATCTCGCGGAAGTAAAGGGTCGAGATCGAGTGGAGATTAGTACAGTAGCCAAGGTATAGTCGTTCTAAAACCCAGAGATCATTTACTCCTAGAAAAGGATGATAGCTCTAGTCTTGCCAGATTTCCTCAGTGTCAATCGTGTGGAAAATTTTACCCTGGTGAATGCCTTATGGACATTTGATTTTGTTATCACTTTGGTCAAATTGAGCATCTAAGGAGAGAGTGTCCAGTTCATTTTTAGCAGGGTGGTATATCATAGGGGACCTCTTCATAGCCAGGTGTTGGTATTTCTAGAAAGAATCAGAATCGGGACACGTTGGTAACTAAAATATGTATTACTAGTGCTATTGAGTCCGATGTTACTAGCAGCAATAGTACTAGATAGAAGGGCTAGGTAAGACATCCTAGGACTCATGGGAGAGTGTTTGTAGTGACTCAACATGATCTAATCAATAAACAAATGTGGTCATGGTTACATTAACTATTTTTGGTAAAAAAAGCTTATTCATTAATTGACTCAGGTGATACGCATTCGTTTATATCATATGCATTTGCTATTTATGCGGGCCAAATGTCAGAACCCTTAGATAGTGATTTGGTGATAGCTATTCCTGTAGGAGATTCACTTTTAGCTAACAGTGTGTACAAGAATTACATGATCAGAGTGCATGATTGTTAGTTGAAAGTTAATTTGATTTCACTTGATATTCATGATTTTGATGTGATATTAGGCATGGACTTCTTAGCTACAAATCATGCTTCAGTTGATTGTTTTTGCCAAAAGAGCCTAGAATTTTGATTGTTTTTGCCAAAAGAGCCTAGAATTATTTTTAGTGGTGAATGGAGAATATGATCTTTATGTATTATATCTGCACTTGATGCTGGGAGACTGTTTAGAAAAAGGTTGTCTATGTATTTGGCTCATATGATTGACAATCGAATAACTAAGTTCAAACTTGAAGATATACCGGTGATAAGAGATTTTCCTGATTTTTTCCTGAAGATTTTCCAGGGTTTCTTTAAAATAGGGAAATTAAATTTACCATTTATTTGGTCCTAGAGACCACTCATATTTCACAACTATCTATAGAATAACTCCAGTAGAGCTGAAGAAATTGAAAGTTCAATTGCAAGAGCTAGATTATAAGGGTTTTATTAGACTCAGTGTATCTCCACGGGGAGCACTAGTCTTATTTGTGAAGAAGGATGGCATAATGAGATCGTGTATTAATTACAGACAGCTGAATAAAGTGTCTATCCAAATTAGGGAGGTTGATGTATTGAAAACTTTATTTAGGTTACAGTACGGTCATTATGAGTTTCTGGTAATGCCATTTGGGTTGTCAAACGCCCCAGCAACATTTATGGATTTGATGAAGGGTGCTTCACCCATAACTAGACAAATTTGTGTTTATTTTTATTGATGATATATTGGTCTATTCTCGCAGTAGTGATGAACATGTTGAGCACTTGATGATTATTTTGCAGACTTTACAAAATAAGTAGTTGTATGCTAAGTTCAGCAAATATATATTTTGGCTGGATAAAGTTGTGTTCCTGGGTCATGTTATCTCAGCAGAAGGCATTTATATAGATCCTCAGAAAATTGAGGCAGTAGTGAAATGGGAATGCCCTATTAATGTTACAGAAGTAAGAACTTTCCTTGGGCTAGCAGGTTATTATCGTTAGTTTGTAGAGTATTTATCCAAAATTGCTCTTCATTTGACTAGTTTGACTTGAAAGAACACCAAATTTGTACGGATTGAAGAACATGAAAAGAGTTTCCAAGAGTTGAAGAAAAGATTAGCTTATGTTCCTATACTTACTCTTTCATCTCTAGGTATATAGTTCGTGATTTACAATGATGCTTCACGCCAAGAATTGGATTGTGTTCTAATGCAGAATGGAAAAGTTATAGCTTATGCTTCAAGACAATTGAAGAAGCATGAGTTAAACTACCCAAGTCATGATTTGGAGTTAGCTTAATGGTGTTTGTATTAAAGATTTGGAGGCATTACCTTTATGGTGAGAAATGTCAAATATTTACTAAATCATAAAAGTTTGAAGTATATTTTTTTGTCATAAGGAATTGAATTTGATACAAAGAAGATGGTTGGAATGGGCAAAGGATTATGATTGCAAGATTGATTTCCATCCGAGGAAAGCTAATGTAGTTGCAGATCTCTCAGTAGAAACACTAGTTCTTTCCTCCATCTAGTACCGATGTGTGCTTCTTTGATTTGTAAGTTCAAAAATTTGAATCATCTATTGTCAGCTACTATTTCATGGATGGTATTAACTCATTTCCATGTGAGACCTTCTTTGATTGATAAGGTTAGAGAAGCTCAATCTCAAGACCTAACATTGAGAATAGAAGTTACTGTTGGGTTAAGAATGGATTATGTGATTAGAGATGATGGTGTGTTAGCTATGGGTAATAGATTATGTGTTAGCTATGGGTAATAGATTATTTTGGAAGAGGCAAATAGTTATGTTTATGCTATGCAAAATATATCTCACATTGAAAGAACAATATTGGTGGCTGAGTATAAGGAGAGAGATTTGTATCCAAATGTCTTATTTGTTAACAGGTAAACCTAGTTCGTAAAGAAAAAGTAGGACTTTTAAAGCCATATGAAATGGGAGCACGTTACTATGGACCTTTTATTTGATCTTCCTTGTACTCAGAATGGTCATGACCCTATTTGGGTTAGATCATTTAACCAAAACTGCTAGATTTTTGCCCATCAAAGCCACTTATGCTTTAAATAAGTTGGCAAAGTTTTATGCAGATGAGATAGTGTGCTTATATTATGTCTGATAGGGCTCTTGTTTTACATCTAAATTTTGTCCTAGTTTGTAGGAAGCCATAGGTACTAAACTATATCTCAGTACAGCTTTTCATCCTCAGACAGATGGTTAATTAGAAAGGATTATACAGATTCTTGAGGATATGTTAAGAGCTTGTATTTTAGAGTTCAAAGGAAGCTAGGATTCACATTTGTTGTTAGTGGAGTTTGCTTACAATAACATTTACCATTCCAGTACAAAAATGGCTCCTTATGAAGATTTGTATGGTAGGTAGTGTAGAACACTAGTTTGCTGGGATGAAGATGGTAAGAGAAAGTTGATAGGCCCTGAATTGGTTCAAATGACTTTAAAAAAATGTAGAATTGATTAGAGAAAAATTGAAAGCAATACAAGATAGACAAAAAAGTTATATAGAAAGGTGTATGAAAGATCTTGAATTCGCAGTTGAAGATGAAGTCTTTCTAAAATTGTCGTCTTGGAAAGGGGATTTGAGATTTGGCAAGTGAGGAAAGTTAAGTCCATGATACATTGGACCCTACGAGATTCCTGAGAAGATTGGTTCAGTTGTGTATCGATTAGATTTACCATCTGAATTATCTAGGATCCATGATGTTTTTCATGTCTCCGTGTACTGCCAGTACATTGTAGATCCTTCTCATGTTCTTGAGTCTCAACCAGTTCACTTGAAGGATAATTTGACTTATATAGTAGAGCCAATAAGAATTCTAGACATAAATGTACAAATTCTGTGAGGAAAGACAATTTCACTTGTAAAGGTACTTTGGAAAAATTAGACAGTAGAAGAGGCTACATGGGAGAATGTAGATCAGATGCATGCTCAATATCTTCATCTATTCATTGCCTAGTCAATAGCGAGTTGAATTTCGAGGACGAAATTCTTTTAAGAAGGTAAGATTGTTACAACCCAATTTTTTCCAGTAAAAAAATCAAAGTTGACTCGTCAAAGTCAAATAGGGATTAAAATAAAATAAATTATTTTATTTCTGTTTATTTTACAATTGAAAATATTTAAGGTTTAAGATGGATAAAATTTAATTTTGGGGATCTACTTATATATTGTTGGAAGTTTAGAATGTAATGCTTTATTATAGGACTGTTGGAGGACTTCCTTTGCAATTTTTCGTAAAGTAGACTACAAGTGGCAAATGTATAACCCATTTTCATTTTTTATTATAGACACACACATAAAAATTGGAGAGAACAGGTAGAAGCTGGGAGAAAAACCGAGAAACAAGAAAGAAAAGCAAGAAAAGGTAAAAGCAAACGAAGGAGAAAGGAAAGAATGACAAGAGGTAGGGTTGGCTACTCAAATTTCATTCTTCAATTTGTCTAATTTTTCCCAGAGATGTAGCATAATTTATGCCTAATTTTTAGGGTTTCAATTTGTTGGTATAAATTACAGATTAAGAGAAATGAGTACCATTCTTAGTTGAAGTTTCTTGATTGGATATTTTCCATTTACAATAAGGTTAGAAATATCAATTTTTTTAGCAAACTCTAGATTTTAATTGCGTTTTGGGGTATGTATGATTAGTAGAAATAAAGGTATTAGTTGAGATATAACCACCAAGGTAGTCCACTATAAAAATGACCTTCTTCTTCTAGCACTGGTGCATCTAGACGAGGCGTTCGAGTCTTTTCTTTTCCAGTAACCGTGGATTATTTGACATAATGAGTTATAGAACAAGATGTAAAGGAAATTGATGTAAGTGTAATTGTAAGTTTTCACTAGATGAAAGATGGGATAATTATTTCTATTCTTTGGATGAAGGTTATTTTGATGAATTAGTTATTAGTAAAGGGACGAGAAAGTGGAATTAGCTTCAATTGATTAAATGAAAATTTGAGAAATTTATTCAAGTATCGAGAAATTTAGTTTATGTATTATATCATTACGGATAAAAGGTTTCTTGATTTGATAGTGGTTATATTGGTTATTTTGTATCGTGTGTTAGAATTTGATGAGAAGATTAGAAAAGCCTACCGACTATCATAGGCTATAGCTTGTATTATGTGAGTGGAAAAGCTTAATTTTCATAAATAAGTATTTATTGAATTTATATTAGATCGGAAAGTTAATTATTTCATATAGTTGTTTTAACAGCATGATTTTCATAATATAGTGGATTTTAGAGTTAGTTCTTTTTAACTTGATTTTCAGAATACAGTGGATTTTATAGTTAGTTCTTTTTAAAGTTAAATTAAGTTCAGTTAAATTATTTTATTTACATGTTGTATGTATATTAAATATTTCAGAATATTTAAAGTTATTTTTTTGAAACCACCAGAAAGTACTCAGATGATTTGGGCACACTTGGTCATGTCTCTCGAAGGAAGCAAGCCCCACCTTCCCTCAATACAACAAGCAAGTACCTTAGTCTGCACTTGTGTGAATGTATTTTCACAATGTACCACCCTGCAGTAGTGTGAATGTGTTTCCACAATATATGATCAATTATCATCTCTTGAGTAGACAAGTCAAAAATCAGATTAGCCAAGCCATCTTGAGTCGGGGTCCACCACGGAATAGTGCACCTTCACACCTTCATCGATGTTGTTTTTCGATCTGAAGGGATTGTGTAACACCCCAAATTCCAGCAGCCCGAAACATTACAAAATATGAAGTTATCAAAGTGCTTGAAGCAAATAATTTTAATATGATGAGAAATTTAGTAAAATTGAATAACCTTTAACAAAAGATAAGTTAAATTTAATAAAATATGTGGAACATTTTGAAATCATATCCTTCATCAACCATTAATAAAAACTAGTTCTAACAAACAATAAAATTAGGACTAATTGAAAATTATAACGTTACCCACAATTGAGTCTAAAAACAAAAACAATAATAATATGTTATTAAAAATTATAATGTTCTTAAAAATTAAAGTACATCATGACGAGGATCCGTTAGTCCAATAGCATACCCATCAACCGCCGTCTAGCATACTAATTTTTACCTGAAATATGTGAATAAAGAGGGATGAGTATAATGAATTATACTCAAAGAGATGCTTGCTACTCCACATTCAAATCAAACATGAAATTATGCATAAATTCACTTACCAACATAAAATGAGAATTATCACATCATGACAAATGATAATTCTAGTAAGCGCTACATAATAACGTGATAGCTAAATTGTGCCCTAAAATATATCATGATTTCTCCCAAATGAGCCTTGAACTAAAGTAATTAAATGAAAGATGTGGAAAAATCAATAATAACACTGGGCATCTCACCTTACATAATGAATCTTGTATTATAATATGCACTTGGAAAGCAAAATTATGGGAACTTGTTTTGCTAAGATTTTCTCTTGGCTGCTCGTGAAATTGAAATATAGTAGATTGCTTTGGGTATAAAGCTTAGTAATATAGTGGAAAATTTAGAGGGAGAGAGAACGGACACGTATAAGGTATTGCTGAATGAGGAGTTAATTGTAGAATGCTTAAAGTTTGCTGTCATATATATATAGTATACTAAAACATGGTATAGGGACCGTAGGGTAGTCTCGTTAGGATTAAAATTCTAAAATTTCGGTCCACTCTTCCCAGAAATTGGTTAGGATTCCTATACTCCTATATAATTTGATTGACTATTGTTTTTGATAAGTTCCAAATCCACAACAATTATAATAAGGAGACACAATAACTGCACATCTTGTGCACACGTGGAAAAGTAAGACAAATTGGTCTCCTAACTGCATGTGTTATACTTGTTGTATTCTAACATAAACACTTGAATAAATAAATAATTAATCTCCTATCTTTGATTAAATCAAAATAAATGGCAGAATGTTTCCATGCCAATATCCGTACGACTTAACTAGTTTAATTAATTAGAGTCCTAGTTATTCTAATACTAAAATTATTAGAAAACTTTATCATAATTCAAATCATACATGATTAAGGATTTGCATTTAGTTTCTATCCTAATTAAATTTTATAAGTAGCAATACTTAATCTTATTCAATTCCTAATGGCCGAAAATGAACTGTATGCTTACTAATTAATTAGAATTTCATTTATACATTGATTCTTCTATTGATTCTATCTTAATTCAAGTTATCCTAAATATCCTTTCTCAATCCTAATATATATATAATTAATCATCATCTTGTTCTCTAGCCTGTTGGGGCACATTCCGCAATTTACCTCTCTCACAAAGCTCTAGGGACAGAGTAGTGGGGGCCCCCAAGGTTGGGGTTCAACCTTTTTTAATTAATTACCATCTATCAAAAGAGTACAATATTGATATAGTAATTTAGTCCAAATTGGTAACTAATGTTATTAACTAAGTAGTTTTCTTAATTGGCTATAACTCAAATTTAACTTATCCAAATTAAATTTTTCTTGAGTCCATAATTCGTCATTTATTACGAACCTCAAAATAAGTCCAATATTGATGGGGGTAATTCTAACTCCTTTTCTTGAGTCCATAATTCGTCATTTCTATTTGGCTCATTTAATAAAAGTATAAAATTTGATATTTATTCTCAATTTGGTCCCTCAACTATAAAGATATCCATATAGACCCAAATTAACTATGGAGATAACAAATTAACTTGCTTAAGGACTTAACTAAACATTGCATTCCTATTAAATGGCAAATAAATTATATGCAAAACTAACTAAAAAAATTCGGGATTCTACAGATGGCATGATTTTCTTTCTTTGTAGGAAAGGTGTGCGATGACACGATACTTTAATGCATCTTGCTTTCCCTAACCTGTGCTTTCTTGACTTCTGTTTCTCTCTTCCAACCTAATTTCTAATACTCTTCCTTTCAAAAAGAAGTTTTAAATCTATTAGATTTTTTTCTTCTTTTGTTTTCATTAAGACGAAAATAGGGACAGTATACTGGCTTGTAGACTTTTGAATTCCAACTTCGAACCATCGATAACTATTTACTATGTGGTGTTTTACCTGCTCTGCACTATTGTGAATGTGTTTACATAGTGTATAACCAAAGTATAGCCTTTCAACAACTCTGCAAGCGTATGACCAGAATTACAGAATTGAATAACCTTTCCATGTACATCGAGATTAATCGGTACATGAGTATGGTTATTCTGGTTACCTTTTCGGTGTATTTTTCAGTAATATACATCTTAGCAGACTTCAGATTACAAAATTTAGTTTATTCAATTTAAAGATAAAGATTTTAATTTATAGTACTGTAAAATGATATTTTTATAATATATCACTTTCAGAAAGTTAGCATAATTGGAAAGTATATTTATTTGTAAAATATACACTCATTGAGTTACAAGCTCATGTGTTTTGTCATCCTTTTCCTATCAGATAGTAGCTAAGTTGAGCCGTATTGGAGCTTGTTGATTTACCGAGTTGAGTTACACAATCGTTATTTGTATTATTCAACTAGTTAGATTATACAGTTCATATTTTTGGGATACATGTATTTTTGTCAAAAAATGTATCATATCATGGGCTCATTGAATATTTGGTATATTTTGTATATGTTGGGCATTTATAGTTTTTTTACTTCTTAAGTGTAAATTTCATTCTCGTGCACTTTATTTTGAATAGTTTGTATTTGAAAGGTTAGTGTGCCCTATTTTAAATGAGATGTACATGTTTAGAAAAATTGATTTTTGTTCAGGTGGTTTTAGTGCATATTTTAGAGGAAACTCTGTCAAAATTCTTTTAAAATTTTGTCACAGTCGTAGCAGGTCAAGATTGCCTTGGTGGTAGGTCTAACATTTAGCTAATATCTATCATTGGTGCACGACACGTGTCAGGTCCATTAGGGTGATTTGGGATGGATCGTGTCACCTTGCATTTTCGTCATGGGATGCTGACAATTCCATGTTAATATCATTGTTTGTGAAGCTAAGTAAGTGGAATAATGTTACAAAATACTACAAAAACTTGAAAGTTTTTGGCAAGACCTTGATCTGTTCTATGATCATGAGTGGAAGAGTGTTGAGGATGTAAATATTATCTTCTAAGTCCAATCAACTTTGGGCATAAATATATTTAATATATAATTGATGCATTTTTTGACATATCTATTATTTAGCTAATATTAAATTAAATTAAATAATAGAGTCCGTAGATTTAAATCTTGATAATTTGTTCATCACAATGAGTTGTGATTGTGAAATAAAAATTACATATGACTAAATCTTAAATCATCAATGGCTATAAGTACTAATGAGATACATATATCGTTATTAAAGTTAGGTCATCACATGTGACATTTCTTACTTTCAAAGTGAGTAGCCGATTTCATAAGCTAAAGTGTGGTGGCATTTAAATGAATACGTGGATATTTTGTTATAGAACAAAATATTAGAGGCCCGCTGGAAAGATTCACATAAATAACTATCTGACTGTCAGGGTTTAATCTATAATGTTCAGTAGTGAAATTGATCCTTCGATTGAGGTCGTCATAGTGCCTTATATGAGGACAGTCATACTTTGATGATTTTGGATGTTGCTGTTCCAATGGTTGCTAATACAGCATTTTCAAGTATGTCAAGAATCATATGAAGGTTGTGAATGATCAATAGAGGATTCGTCACTCTTATATTGTAAGATATTATTATCTACATTTTATTCAGTTAAGTTAATAACGAAATCGTTGGCCAATGTGTACTCATAAGTCGAAAATGAGTTTTCAACTCACATTGATGAAATAGTGGAATGAAAATTATAATAAAAAATTGTGATTGACACATATTCATATCTCGTAACTAATCGAATTATATTGACAAAAGAATTATAGTTTCATGGTAAACGAACACGTTTGATTTTGTCATACCACATGACAATTTCTGTCACATGTACTGTCCTAGCACGTTGCTAGATGTTAATCTAGGACGACGAATGTGAATTGGTAATAAATTAAAAAGGATAATTTAATTTATCGATTTTAATTAGATCAAAATAATAATTCACATCGTTAGATATCATGATTGAGAATCTAATGGATCACACGCAAAAGGAAAGGTAGAAGAATGAGATTTACCAATTAATTGAATGATAAGTATTGAATTGTTAAATAATTAGATTACTTGTTAATATGCCCGAATTAATTAATTGGATTAATTAACTCATTGACCAATTTTAATTAATTGAATTAATTAAATATTAGATCGGGTCAAATTTAAGAGACGGGCCAAGTTCACATGGACTTATAATAACAGGTTGCTAGGGTTTTTAAAATGAGTCACGTATTTTCTACAATGTAAATATACCACAAGTATACGGTGTCAAGTTTGTAATATGATGATGGAGTTAGGATGTTGAACTCACAAGGATTGAATATCAATTTATTCTAAGCATTATAATTGAATAGCTCTTATTTTATCTAGAAAATCAAATTATAAGATCAATGGTTTAAACTAACCTAATAATAAAAATGGTGACGAATTCAACAAATAAATGCAAGTTAAAGAAATAATCAAAATGAGAAAGCCTATGGTGATTTCATCTAACTATCAAATATGATTTTCAATATATAAATATTTCTAATCAAATTTTCAAAGTTTACAAGTAAGAACCCTAATATAATTTTACTCCATCTCTCGCCTGTCGAGTAAAAACTATTTCTATATTTCAATTCCAATATCTCTAATTTACACCAAATTACCTAAACTATAAAACTACACGAAAATACAAATCAAAATTTTCTAGAACTCTAAAAATCTAACAAAATATCAAGATTAAGTAGCATTAATATGATGAGTAAAACTCACTCATCAAAACCCTCAAACTTAATACTTTGTTAGGTCTCGAGCAAATATCCAAGAAAAGAAAATAAACTAACGAAAACACACAAACAAAATTAACGAACGAACTTAACTAAAATAAGTTTAGTTAGATAGCCTTTATGTCTTAAGATTAAAAACATTATATCAAATTCATGAACTACTTTAAAGTTATAGTGCAAAAGCTAAATTCTCACATATTCAATGCAAAACATGTGTATGGAGAATTAAATGCAACATTGTACATTCATAAGTATATCCAATTCCCGACCTTAAAAGTCAAGTGTTTCCTTTTTCGACACCCCACAAACTTGTTTTCTTTTATTTTCTTCCCAAGAGTGTAATCTAAGATTGACATACAAATCACTAATCATTTTCCTTTCCAGTTTGGTTAGATTTTACTAGTTGTAGTTCAACATATTAACAAATGAGAATTCTCCTTATTTTTTACTACTTCAACCTCTAAGAATCAACCAAGTTACTAACCATTTACCAAATGTCTAATCCTCTAAAACAAGTATTTGGGGGGCTTAATCAAGGCATGTTGTGTGTTTTCTATTTCATGCTCTTGTTTTTTCAGATATATATTGATTGATTAATCTGATGTTTGAACGTCTCTACATTGAGCTTTCTAAATGATCCTTATAATTAGCTTTAAACTGATAACTTTCAAGTCATATGACCTTAGGATATTGGTGCGTGCTGTTATAGGCACTTCAATATAAAACCTATATTTATTAGTAGTGGAAGTAAGAGTCGATCCCATGAAGAGTGATTAATTTACTTTTTGATGCAATATTAACTAAAATGGAGGCTTTTGATATTTTTGAAATAATACAAATCATCGAATTAAATATAAGCAATAAAACAAACATTGATCTAAGTCAACATCCACCGTTGAAAATTAATAACCGGTCATTGATCCACATAATTGCAACAGTCATTGTGAAAAATAAATTTCCCATTCGAAACAATTTTCCTATTTCTCCTTAGTTTTAATTAATTAGAAACAAGCGATCTAATTAATCTTCATCATCAAACAATCCTAGACAAGCGCGAGAATTTAATTTAATAATGACTTTGCGAATTAGAGAAATCAATGAACTAGATAACACAAATCAAGTGTTTACATTTAACCTAGATAAATCTTCTCGATAATATTTAATAATTTTCAACCAGCAAATTATCAATCTTAGTTGTTTCATGAGTTAAACCAATCAACAATTACAGTTTTGAAATTCAACTTAGTTATAGATTATTGAAATTAATAACCTAGCCTACACTTTAGAAATCAAACACAACAATCATAAAAATAATTGCAGAAGAAGATTTAATACTAAGCATATGAATTAATCAATAAAAATCATGTGGATCTCATATTTTAATTATTCCAAGGCTTCCGTCTCCTTCGATCAAGCAAAAGAAATTAGTTGCGCATCATAGATCTTGAGCACAAAGAGAGAAAAATAGGGTTGGGGGCATTCTCTCCGTTTTGGACGAAATTTGGGGCTTATATATGGTGTACAAGATTTGTTTCTATAAGTATTTGATTCAAGTTAGGAAACTAAAAATTGCGTGTCAAAAATGAACTATGCGACCGCATAGTTGTAAGTGTTGCGGCCGCATAGAACAATGATTTGTAGCCCAAAAGTTCTCTTTAGGTCAGAATGCGAGCACATTGGATTTGAACTATGTGACCGCATAGAACAACCGTTTTCCCGTCAGACAGTTTCTAGTATTTTGATTATAACTTTCTTTCTCGATATCTGATTGAGGTAATTCAAAGTGCGTTGGAAAGATAACTCAAAAGGCTACAACTTTTATTCATATGTCATCTTCCAATTCGATCATTTACCATGTTAAAAAGGGATCCCAATATGATGCTAAAAATCAGTGCATAACCTTTGCGATTGGAAATTGGTGTGATTATACTTTGATTGTATTTATCCCTTTGACTTTTTTCCTCATCTACTTGATCTCTAACACTCTTGAATCTTCATCCCATTGCTCATCTCATCTAGGGATTATTTGCAACTTGGTCCCTGAGCTTTCATCTTCTATTTTCTTGGCCTCTTTTTCTTGTTTTCCTTCTTCCAACACTTTAAGTCTTCCATCAATTGACCTTCAAATTTTTCACTTCTTTGTTTCGCCTTTCGATTCAACTTTTGTATATTTACATTTTAGTCCTTAAACTTTTGATTTCTTTCATTTAGGTCCTTTTTTGTTCTTTCCTTCTATTTTATGCCATAATCATTTAAATGCAACCTAAATCACAATATAAGGGTACTTAGCATATTTAGGTGTTAATTAGTCATAAAAATGAAAGAATTAATGGATGTAAATCATGACATTTCATGTCTTATCAGATATTAGGTTTTAAATCCTTAGGCTTAATTACTCAAGTCATAAAGGCAACGAAAATACATTTCACAATAAGATTATTATGGTTGTCCTCATTGGGATATTTTAGGATAGCTTCACAACAAGATAACTTTTTCCCTTAAAGCAATGATTGGTGCAATGCCATTTATTAAACACTCATCCTCGAAAATCAACATCTAACTTAAGGTTTTCATCCAAGTTTCATCCCATTGGTCTCCGATAGTCCACACTAAATTTAGAATAGATGGAATCCACATTTATTTTCAAGTTTCCCCCCAAAGGTCAACCACCTAAACTATCCTAAATTTGGTTTAAAGATATAATAATGTTTAGAGGTTATTTGGGTGTAGCATTTAAGTTCTTTATTTTAATGTATAAGCATGGATTAACTTATTCACATACAATGTTACAATCAATTCGCGTGCATAGGTATCTCATGTTCCACATGAATAAGCAAAAATTTAACTAAGGCACATAATGTATCCACAATTCATAAACCAACATATGTTCTCAATTATATACATCAATGTCGGCAACACTATCCAACTCACAGAAACATGCAAAACAACTATTTTTTTTTTCAAACAGCACTCAAATTACTCAAAATAACTAAACAAAAAAATAATGCAATTAGATAATTTATATTTCACCCCAAACTTAAACTAAACATTGTCCCCAGTGCGAAATTAAAGGAAAAAAGAATAGAACTTCCCTGAATTATCTATATTGCCAATGATGTTGTGGTGCTCTGATGCTAAATTTGATAGATTCTTTTTCTATTTTCTCTCCCCAAACTTGAGATTTCCTACATAAAAAAAATAAACTCATTACTAACTAAAATTTGATTGGACCATATGGCAAGTGTCGATTTTTTCTAAGGATTTTCGTTTGATATATGCTGGACATAACTTGCTCTTTATTAACCCGAAGTGTCAGTTTTCTTCCTTGGACATCAATTACAGCTCTTCCAGTTGCCAAGAAAGGCCAACTAAGAATTAATGGTAATTTTTTATCTTCTTTCATATCTGACACTACAAAGTCCATCAGAAAGATAAATTTGTATACTTTCACCAATACATCTTCAATAATACCTCATGGGTATGTGAATGATTTGTCAGCTACTTACAATGTGATAGTAGTCGACTTCACTTTTCCAATTCCCATTTTCTTAAATAAAGAGAAAGGCAATAGATTGATACTAGCCCCAAGATCACACAATGCCTTATCAATGGTATATTCACCAATTGTTTGTGGAATTGTAAAGCTGCATGGGTCCTTCAATTTTTGAGAGAGCTTTTTTGGAGAATTGTGTTGTACTCCTTTATCAATTTTATTATCTTAAATTCCTTCAGCTTCCTCTTTTTAGATATAAGTTCTTTAAGGAACTTAGCATAATTTGGCATTTATGCCAAAGCATCTGCAAAAGGAATGTTGATGTGGATCTTCTTGAAGACTTTCAAGATTTTGTAAACTCCTCATTAATTTTTTTCTTCAAGAACCTCTATGGATATGGCAGTTGTGGGTTCAAGATAGGTGGATTATCAAGGAATAAAATTAAATTAGGCTTATAGTCCTTCTTTATGGTCTCTATCTCAATCTCTTGCTCTTCAACCAGTTTTTCTTCTACATGATTTGAAGCAGGTGTATGAACCACAGCCTTTGTAGGCATGCTTTTTTCAAGCTCTTTCCAGTCTTCAATATGATAGTGTTGCAGTGCTTTCTTGGGTTCACCTATGTGTCACTAGGAAATTTCCTTTCTGTTGGGAGGTTATTGCATTTACGAGTTAACCAATCTGTGCTTCTAAGTTCTTCATTGTGGCTCCTATATGGGGTCATATAAGACTCAATATTGTAAAGTCTGGACTTACCCTTATTGAATCTCGTCCATGTCTCAGAAATAAAGGTCTCCAAGATATCCTCTAGTGATGGCTTTCCTTCAAAAGGTTAATTATTGAACCCAGGTGGTGGCTACAGCATGTTCACATTGTTACCATGAAAGAGGTTCTTATGGTTTCACAGTCCTGAATGCTAATGGTTTTACTGAATTGTTTCCTCTCCGATTGAAGTTTCTACCATTCACACACTAGACTGTTCATTCTCCGTCTCAAACTCATGGTATGTAGTAGAAGCGGCCATGATAGAATTTGCTTTTTTGAGTTCCTTGTATGTTAATGCAACTATTTGAGTTGTAAGAGAAGACATTTGAGCTGTAAGGATTATAATATAATCTATCTCATAAAGATCAACTACTCTCTTCACACTTGAACGCCTACTTAGCCATTGATATCTATTAGTGGCTATTTCACCTAGCAAGGAGTAAGCCTCATTTCCAGTATTAGATATCAAAGTTCCTCCAGCTGCTGAATCCACTACTATCTTTGTGTCGTGGTGCCATAGGAAGAGATAAAAGAGGTTCACTTTTAGGTTTTTAGTCTGGCATTGGAGAACAGAGGCGAGGCTTTGATTGATATTTGTATAATCATGGGCGCCTACCTACAATTTCGTTTAGGTGTCACTATGCAAATTTAAAATAAAGGGCCATTGTACAGTTTTGAAATTTTGTGGCCTTGTTGATAATTTGTAAATTTGTGAAATTGGAATTTTCAAAAGGAGTTTTGAATTTGAATATAACGAAAATTTTAAATTTGATTTTCAAATCAGTGTTGACCGAAATTTTAATTTTGACCCATTAAAAAATTTATGTACTTGACGACTTATGCATTATAGCTAAAATTATTTTAATATAAATATTAAAATTTTACCTAAATTAAATTTTATTTTATTTAGGAGTTTTATCCTAAATTAAAATACAAATTCAATTTTATTTAGAGTTTGACACTAGTCTAGTATTTATTTAAATATGATATTAATTAAATTATCCACCCTGATATATTCTTGAAATTAGAGTTGGACTCCAATTTGACATTTAATTAGAATTTGATTTAATTAAATTGTCTCACCCTAAAATTTTCTTTGAGTTAGAGTTGGACTCTAATTTGGTATTTAATTAAAATTTTAATTTAATTTAATAAATCCACCATATAATTGGGGATTTAGAGTTGGGCTCTAATTTGGCATTTAATTAAAATTTTATTTTAATTAAGTAAACCCACTAATTAAATTAATTGATTAGTATGGTTAATTAATTAATTAATTATTTCGATCCATTTATCTAAATTAGTTTAGACAACCTTAATTACTAAAAACTTAAATATATATACATATAATATTCAATATTATATAGGAAGCTATTTGTTTGATAAATGTTTTATTTAGTGGATGATTATGGAATCGATCATGTGGATATGTTGAATTATTAGCTTTATTCTTTTTGTTTCATGGGTCTGTAAGCTGTAATTTATTTTGGACCTACGTGTCCATTGTAATTTTATGGGCCTTCCTATTCAATTATTTAGACCTACATACCAAATAGTATATGATATAGGCTGCAATTGGATTAATTGAAGAAACAAGAAGAAGGGAAGACCATAGAGATTGAGCATTTTACGGATCAATGCAATACACCCTAGAAACTGACCAACTAGTCTTTCTTATGGCTCGAGAAGACTAGATAGTGAAAGTACATAATCGTCCACGTCATTATTGATTTAGGAGTTACATGAGATACAATTAATAACATTATCTACCCAAATATTTTATTAAGACTTGTTATGTATACTCAACATCTTGATATAACAAATGGGTTCCCAGCCCAATAGGAGTCAAGTATGAATTCCATAACTTTATGTAAGAGGATCATAAATTTGAGTTAAATAGAGGGAGCATAATTAATTTAAGAAAAGGCCATGTTAAATTAATCGATGCATTTCTATATATTATTCTTTTACTTTTCGTCATTTATGTTTATTGAATCATGAGTAACCATATGTATTTGAGAGACATATTGGATGTAATAAATCAAACCAAATTTTCTAAATTGACACCACAATCTGAGAATTGTTCTCAAGCATTAGAAAACAGGATGTCCTTAAGTATCCCTTTGCAGAGACACCTATTAATTACTCGATTAAAGATGAGGTGACCGATATAATAAACATGGTGATGATGATAGTAACGGGAACATGTGTGATGCTTGCAACTATGTCACCCGAGTTGCAAAAGAAACATGAGAGTATAGATGATCATATATGATTTTTATCTCAAAGAGTTGTATGATTAATAATCGCTTGTGGAATGATATGAGACTTCTAAACAATTATACTGGTGCAAAATGATAGCTTCTGTTTGTGCTCATGTACTGAAAATAATTAACATTGAGAAGTTGTCTCAATTGGGTTCAGTCATGAACCATGAACTAAGTATTTACTTAGTTCTGCAATCTTTGTAGGAGAGGTAAACATAGCTAATTGTGAATTTAGATATGAATAAACTCGAATGCATACCTTTTTAAATTGCTAACATGCTTAAGACTGTTAAACTTAATATCAAAGTATATAGTGGGCAAGTCTGGCCATTGATTCATTTAACAGTACTAAGAAGAAGTCTTAAGGAAAAGTATCCAAGATGGTTAAGATAGTTAAAGCAAAGAAAAACAATACAAAATCTAATGACCCTTGTTATCATTATAGAATGATAGGTAATTGGAAGTGGAACTACAAAGCTTATATCTATTTTATTAGTTTCTTAGGTATTAGATACTGGATTTGTGTCTCATAGTTATACAAATATGAAAAAACTAAATAGAAGTAGACCACTACAAAATGGAGAAGTTGACTTGCAAGTTAAAAATGAGCATATTGCATGTAGGAGCATACTTTTTACCATTACATCTAGACTTAGTATTGGAATTAGAGAAATGTTATTTTGAACCCACCATTATCAGAACATTAAATAAATTTTATGTTTGGACATTAATAATTTTAATGTAAAGGATAATTTTTGTTGTTGTTGTATTTTTTTTTTTTTTTATCTTGATAAGATCTTAATAGTTATTGTAAATTATAAAATGACATTTATATTCTAAATACTAGTATTCTATAATAAGTAAAGAAATTGAAAGGCATAAGCCATAATCTGAATAACACCTATATCTGACATTGCAAACTTGGTCACATAAATGAGAATGTGATTCCAAAATTACAAAGAGATTTTGAATTATTTGACAAATGCGAATCATGCATGTTAGGTATTATGACCAAATCTCCTTTTACTTGATAAGGAGAAGAAGTTGCACAATTACTGGGCTTGATAAATAGTGATGTAGATGGACCCATGTTAATTGCTGCTAGATGAGGTTTCTCTTATCTTATCACATTTATAGATGACGTTTTTAGAAATGGTCATGTATACTTACGAGATTTGAACATGAAGCTCTTGAAAAGTTCAAGAGATCCAAGCTAGAAGTAGAAATATCGATAGGTAAAGATATTTTCACACTAAGATCAAATCGAGGTAGAGGATATCTAAATGATGAATTTTAGATTATCTCAAAGAGAATGAGATTCTCTCGTAGTGGACTCCCTCCAATACACCGCAGCACAATGGTGTGCGACTAATAACAAGTCATGCAAACTTTCCAAAATTATTTTAGGGTCATGACTGAATGCCTCAAACTTCACACTAAATTATGTCCCATTTAAGTCGTTCAACATAACTCCATACGAGTCATGGAAAGGCAAAATGCTCAACTTATCACATATTAAAGTTTGGGGCTGTGTCGCTTATTTGAAGCTCACTGAATCAGATAAACTTGAGGCTAAATTCGATAAATTCATATTTGTAGGATGTCTAAAAGAGGCAATTGGATATCAATTCTGTAATCCCATTGAGAAGAAAGTCTTCATTTTACAACATACTATCTTTCGAAAGAAAGAATTCATTCTAGGAGAGGACAATGGGAGAATAATTGATCTTGAAGGAGTTCAAAAATTCACAAATATAGTTGACCAAGTAGATGAACCTGAATTTGATCTCACTTGTTGAAGGACATATTCTTGATCAGAACTTCAAGAATCCCGAGGACACGTCAGTTCCATGTGAATCTTGTAGGATCATTTGACCTCCTAAAGGTATGAATCTATGATTACTAATCAAGCATTATTAATCATAGATGATGAACCTACTAGTTACGCAGAAACAAAGTCAAGTGTTGGCTCTAAGAGATGGCGAGATGCCATGGAACTCGAGATGAATTCGATGTATGTGAACAAGGTTTAGACCTTGATCGAACAACTTGATGGGTTAAAACCCATAGATTGTAAATGGGTTTACAAAGAAAAGGGTCGATGTGAATGAAAACATCCATACATACAAAGTAATGCTAGTAGTAAAGGTTTACAAACAAAGATCAGGTGTTGACTTTGATGAAATCCGTTCACCTGTACCCATGCTAAAGTCCATTTGGGTATTGCTTGCAATAGCTGTATATAATGACTATGAGATATGAAAAATGGATGTTAAAACCACATTCCTTAATGGAAACTTGTAACAGGAAGTGTATATAGCATAACCCATATGTTTTTAATCCAAATATGCTTACAGGATATGCAAGTTTTATCAATCCATATATGGATTGAAGCAAGCCACTTGAAGCTAGAATCTTCAATTTGATAATCAAAAGTTTTGATTTTATCAAAATGAAGATGAACCATGTTTTTACAAGAAGATAGTAGGAGCGTTGTCTCATTCCTAATATTATATGTAGATGACATTATTAATAGGAGACAACATCTCTATGTTTCAAAGGATTTCTTCATGAATATAGAGATAGATCTAGAAGATTTCTTAACCCATCTCAATCTATATAGATAAAATCTTGAGAAGATTTTGTATGGAGAAGATGAACTAAAGAGTCCATCGATACACTGATGCTAACTTCTAGTCAGACTAGAATTAGAGCTAATCTAAATTAAGATATCGTTTACTCTTAATAATTGAGCAGTTAGTTGGAAATATTCCAAACACGAGACAATCGTTGATTCAATAGCAGAAACTTAACATACTATTGCTTCAAAAGCAGCAAAAGGTTGAGGTATAGATCAAGAAGTTCATTAATAAACATGGAGTAGTTCCTAACATTGTTGATCACGTACTTTTGTATTATGATAATAACGAAGTCATCGCGCAAGTAAAGGAAATAAGGTCTCATAATTGATTCAAATGTGTTAAGATGGTATCATCTCATCAGAGAGATAGTACAAAGAAATGATGTAAAGGAAGAATGAATTCCCAAAATCAATGATTCAAATATATGTTAGACATAAACACTTTTAATATATAATTGATATATTTTTTGACTGATCTATTATTTAATTAACAATAAATTAAATTAAATAATAGAGTCCATGGATTTATATCTTGTTAAGTTGTTAATCACAAGAAGTTGTACTTGTGAGATATAAATTATGGACTTTTCTATTTGTACATCCGGGGCGTCAACCCCGGATGACACTCCCCTGGTCCACAATTATTTTATTACGTGTGGACCCCACTCTCTTGTGAGGGAATATTATCCGGGGTGTCAACCTATGATGTACAAATAGCTTTATTGATAAATTATATATGATTGGATCTTAAATCATCCATGATCTTAAGTAATAACGAGATACGGATATCATTATTACAAATAGACCATCACATGTGGCATTTCTTACTTGTGAAGTAAACAGTTGATCTCACAAGCTAAAGTGTAGTGACATTTAAATGAAAACGTGGATGTTATGTTATAGAACAAAACATCGGAGACATTGGAAAGATACCACATAGATAACTATGAGTGTCAGGGGTTAATCTCTATGTTTGATAGTGGAATTGATCCTTCGACTTGAGGTCATCATAGTGCCTTATAGAAGGATAGTTATAATTTGGTGATGTTGGATTGCTCTACCAAGGGTCGCTAATAAGGAATCGTTTGGGTATGTCAAGAATCACATGAAGGTTCTGAATGATCAATAGAGGATTCTTCACTCTTAGATAGTAAGAGATTATGATCTACATTTCATTCAGTTAAGTTGATATCAAAATAATTGACCAAGGTGTACTCATAAATCAAAAAAGAGTTTTTTGCTTATATGGAATATGATCAATAATTGAAATTGACACATATTCATATCTCGTAATTGATCAAATCATATTGACAAAAGGATTATAGTTTTAAAGTAAGCGAACAAGTTTAGTTTTATCATACCACGTGATATTTTTCATCATATGTATTGCCTTGACACATTACTAGATGTCAATCTGAGATGACGAATGTGAATTGATGATAAATTAAAAGAAATATTTAAATTTATCAATTTTGATTATATCAAAATATTAATTCACATCGTTATGTATTGTAATTGGGAACATAATGTGTCACACAGAAAAGGAGAACTAAAAGAATGAGATTCACTAATTAATTAATTGACAGGTGTTGGAAAATTAATTAATTGGATTGCTTGTTAATATGTCTGAATTAATTAATTTGATTAATTAATTCATTGATGAAATTTAATTAATTAGATTACTTAAATATTAGACCAAGTCAAGTTTAAGAGACTAACCAAGTCCACTCTTTTTTTCTTTTTTCTTTTTTAGTAAAGACATCCACACATTCTTAATGACTTTTTAGGGTTCACCGATGAAGGTCGATGGGGGTTAAGGGTTCCCAACCGTATATAAATAATAAAAATAAGAATACAAGGAAGGAGGGTATATAAACCTAATCTCCAAAATGCAACAATGCTACAAGTGAATAAAAAATTAATTAAGACAATAAATAGGGATGTACTACTTTCATGTACAATGGAATTAATGCAAAAAATGGAAACTAAGCTATAGACCACTAAAGTTAGGTAGTCCATGTCTGTCAATCTACGCCAATGTCCTAATCTATTTTGGTAAGGCAGATGGTCCATACTCCTAATAGCACCCTTAATCCAAACCTTCTGAAGCAACCGAATATGCAACCTTGTTTCCCTCTCTATAGATGTGGGAAACCATGTCTCTGTCGAAGGAATAAAGTCTCTGATTTATCAAAGAATACCCTAAATCTTCTATGGTGCTCGGCCCCTAGTGATGCAGTGAATAGTCACGGTTGAATCTACCTTCTAACCCAAATAGCTAATAACCCAAATCCTCTGACATAATCACATCTAGTATCTGTGTTCAGCTTTCAAAATCAAATATGGGCCATACCATATTGAGAATGCCTTGGTGCAATGTCCTATGTTGTCCCTAATGATGTCCCTACCACTTGCAAATTCATCCTTGAGGCATCTATCAGTGTTGATCTTGTAAGATCCCACTAATAGGGTGTGCCAAACAACCATAATAGGTGATAGTGGAGGAGAGAGAGTCTTAGAAATACCAAATAGTGTGAAGTCCTCTCGCCAATGCATAGCTCTAAAAAGTCCATGCATATGAGAAAAGAGACCATGTGGTATACCTTCCAAATAATCCGTTTGGCTACCATGCGGATCTCCCGATGCTTTGCATCATTCCTCGGTCCATAAAAACCAGAATGCCAATAGAGGAATAATAATACGAATGTATCCACAGTGAATGTGTAACATTCCAAAAAAAAAATAATAATAATAATAATAATAATAATTAAACTATAATTTTTCTGATGTGTTTTCTTTGATAAATTTATATTCTTTTCTAATGAAGATTACAATGGAAGAAATCGGGATTCAGAAGGAGTTAAAATTTAAAATTTTGTGATTATGAAATTGAGTGTTTTCTGCCATCCAATTGTTGAGTGATGACCAAAATCAAGAATATAAATTCATCACCATTACAAATTTCTTTTTTCTCGTTCAATTGTAAGTAAATTTTTTTAGAAATATATTTATTGCTATATTTGCTATGGTATCATAGTTGTTCCATGTAACATCCCAAAAATTCTAGAATAAGAATTTAGTTATTTTATATGCTATGCTTTTATTTTATAAAAATGAAAAAAAAAAGAAAATTGAAATGAAATAGATGATCATGACTTCGATTTGTGTTTCATTTTCTATCATTTTATTTCGACCCTTTTAGTGACTTTGCGTTAGATCAAGCTTTTCAGGTGCTGTTTTCTCCAGCCTCTTCATATTCCGTATCCTGGTGTTTCTTTGCTTGCTATTCTCGATCAAGTTCTAAATTCATAGTTTAATTGGCCAAATAATTAGATATTAATGGAGCGAAAATAAGTATATTGGTATTGGGCTTATTTTGCTGTCCAAATTAAATAATGTAGGTTGGGCTCAAGAAAATATAAGGTCGTATAAGTTAAGCCCTAGATAAATCAAATCTAAACAACATATTTAATACCTATTTTTTAATGTATCCTTCAAGATAATTAGCAAAGGATTATAATATTTTATTTGCATAATTATGTTTATCTTTAGTGCGAAGAAGTTAGTCATAACCAAATTCTGTTATTCCATTTGAAAACCCACTGTACGTACACGTGCATTTTATTTATACTTTTTATTCTATAATCTCTGTCAATTGAATTAAGTTCACATTAATCCAAATAAAATTGTTCCCTTTTATTGTGTAGTGTGGTTTGGTTGGGTTTTTCATAAACCGTGATCTAATATATAATATATGAAATGAGATTAGAATTTTTAAATTCAAATAAATCTATTATAGAATTATTTTATGTGGGGTTGACTTATCTTTAAGTTGAAAATATATCTAATCTAATCAAATTTTTGTTGGTTGATTAAGATAAAGATAATCCTGAGTGATTAACTATCTTAGTTACCCAGCATAATCCGCTTATTAGCTAGTTACGTGTACATTGTTTATTTTAGAAAATATTATGTAATACCAATCCTAAAGTAAATCAGAGTGTTCCCGATTCTAGCAGTCCTCGATTTTGTTGACAATAAAATATTACTTTTGTTGAAATTAGGTAAGAGATTGAAGAATTTTAATTGAGTCATATTTACCTATGGACAAGTGTGCATGCCTAGAATAACTAACCAATCATACACTCACAGAAACTTCAGAAAGCTTTTTAATAAAGAAAATAAATAGTTAAGTCAGAGAGAAAGAATCATTAAAAAGAGATTTTCTTGTGCATTTTTCCAATACAACTTTTCAAATCAACGAGGTAGAATACTATGTGCAAGTTGTTCCGTCCTTTCAATATTATAATTTTTTACGTGATTTATTTCATGAAATGTTAATTGACCTGCGGGTCCCTATGAAATGAAATGTGAGATCTCCTTCGGGTCCTCTCAAATATGTTAGAGTATTCGATTGATCACCGATTGCTCTTGATGGAATGGAATGTTGTAAATTCATGTTTTAAAAGTTATCATATTATTTTGAACGCACGTATCCTATTGAGTATAAATTACTCACTCCTTCAGATCTAACATTTCAGGTCAGATCGATCGACGTGGATGGTAGTTGAGCGGTGCGCAGGTTGCCAAGTAAAGAAAATTTTCAAGAAAACATTTAAAAAATAATAATTCTTCTAGGACATTTTGCATTTCCATTTATTTCCATTTAACGTTCCATGTTACATGATGATATGTTTATTTGATTCAGCATTTGAGTATTCAATAAATTAAGGTTTTAAGTTTTCAATTTTTATTTCTGCTTGGTGTATGTTTATGGAATGATATCGATAACATCTCAAAATTTAAGTCGATAAAATTTGGGGCATTACAGAACATATTATCTAGAATATCTCCATCTTTGGAACCTCTATTTGACCTTCTTTCTTGATCTCATGGTTATCTAAAAAAATCCCCAAAGTGCTGTCATACCTAATCAGAAATGCTGCTGCTAGTGAAGATATGATTGATGGTCTCAAACTCAGAGCAATACTGACATCGAGAACCTAAGTGACACACATTCCTCCTTCGAACAAAAAAATGAAATAAAGATAGGAAAATGGAGCTCCATAATGATCGATACGAGTCCTAAGACCGGTGAACCGAAAGGATTAGTTGCCATGTTGAATTGGTAGCAAAGCTACCATTCGATGTAATCCTCCAAACAATACGATCTAGGCATCTGCACATGAAGTTATTGTCCCTAGCTACTCTGTCATGTAAGGAGAAAGATCCTATAATAATCATTTAAAATCCCACCCATTGTCAACAAAAAAATCCTGCACCATCGCATATGTGTGTTGCCTAATTGGGAATGGGATGCTAGTGTAGTATCACCCATCCAGCAATCGTGTTAGAAGAACATTTGTCCTACACCAAGGCACCATGCAATGTGTGGCTCAGTATGTGGTGCAACTCTCTTCAACCTCTTTCAAGTAGGAGATGTCGAGTAGGAAACCTTTGCAAATGATGGATAAGTTCCCATACAATATTTGCCTTATAAGAATTGAGCCCAAAGAGAACTCTGAGACCACCAAAGCTTTATAGAAAAAATGTCTACCACATCCTATAATCTCCTTAAGCCTAGTCCGCCCTTATCTATTGGAAGGTAAATCTCCTTCCAACTCCTCCAGTGTAGTCGACGTGCTTTTTCCTTAGAATTCCACAAGAATCATGCAAAGATGCTCTCCATCTTTTTAGTACAACCTTGAAAGGCCGCATAATCGGAAAAAGATAAAGTAATAGAGATGATAGTACCAATCTCAACAAAGTAATTTGGACCGCAGGTAATAGTAGTCAAGAATCCAAGCCTCATATCCTATTCCTGACCTTCATGATGAGGTTATCATATAAAAAACTCCTCTTGGCTCCCTTAAACAAGAGGACTCCCAAATAAGTAAATGACTGCTACTGATGAGTAAACCCAGTCAAGAATACAAGTCTCCTGATTTAAATATCTGATGCCCGTCAAGGTAGTATAATACCACTTTTGTCTCTATTCACCAACTGGCCAGAAACCCTCTCGTAATACTTCAAGCAGTCAAAGACCCTCTAATAGATATTTATGGCCATTGGCGAATATGATCATGTCGTCGACAAAAAAAAGGTGTGAGACAAGTGTGCTACCTCCATTTCCATATCACATACCTGTCTGAGCCCATTGGACTTATATTAATAGGTTGCTATGATTTGAAAAATTAGTAGAGAACACAATTATTCTTGTTAGCACAAGAAAAGAAAATCCTAGTTCTCTCAATCTTGTTTACTACGTGGATTTTCATGGGAGGTTGGACAATTAGAAAGCGATAGATCACAGATTGTGATTGTTCACGTTACAAGATAGACAAATGAGTTTGCAGAATTTACAAAAAAGTATAATTCCTATCACAATTTTTATTTAAACACAAAGAAAATCCTTTGTGGGAATTAAAATTATTTTAGTTTCCACTATGCATGATCAAGTAAATTGCCAAGATATGATAGTGCTCACTACTAGAAAATTGTGGAGAAGAAAAAGATTCTCAGATTTTTTATTGGTTTAAATCTCTAATTGGATGAAGTGAGAGGTAAAGTTATGGGCAAGCAACCATATCCATCCATCAAAGAGGTCGCTTTTGAAGGAAGTTTTCAATATCGACCATTGAAAATTCTACCTTGAAAGCTAAATATAGTGTTGCTATTGGTGGTTTTTATCCTAAAAATCAATGTAAGTCTTGAAACTTTTTTCTTTGAAAATCAAGCCTGTCTTGAAACTTTTTTCTTTGAAAATCAAGCCTACTTTGACAAAAAAAATCTCTTCAAGGATAGATAGATGAACAAGAAGATGTATTTTGGGAACTTTTGAACTACTGTACCAAACAATGAGTTAATTTTTAAAAATTCAACTATCCAACGTCTGTAACATTCTGTCCAGCAAAGGGCCAGTGTCCTCCGTAGGTGACCAACCGCATGGCACTCCCTTAAGATCTCCTTCCTTAAGTCTCCAACCTTAGGCGCATAGAGGTAATTTCCTCTGGTGATCAAGAGCCCATCCTTGATCCAAAACCTCCATTGTCCAGCAACCTCCATTTTCTTCTAAATTAACTCCAAATTGGCCTAAACAGCCAATGTTACAGACTTCCAAACAGGGGGAAAACTCTATTGGAAAGACCTCAGTACAAGCCGTGTATTTATTCTAGAAGAAAAGGTTTGAAAAATAATGTTGATTGTTCGGATAATTCTCGCAAGTGTACGAGATCATTGATAAGTAATAAATTTGATGAGTTGAGAGTATCCCATAGGGAATACACCTTAAATTGAATTGTACCAACTCGTTATCAAATTCGAATTACGTAACAAAAGAAATAATTGTTTATTATTCTACGTTATTTACTAATTACTTAAATGTGATTATAAACTAAATGTGGGATGTATGTGTAGGAGATTCGAATCTACTTATTATTATCTTATTTTCAATTCTCAACTAATTTAGTTTCATTCTTGCATTTTTTACAATCAATAATTTTATTTACTCAACATTCTTTTCCAAGATAAGCTAATTCTATTCTCAATAGACTTGATTCTATTTCCAATTCTAATTCAAATGAATAGAAGCATTCAATTTCAAGATTATCTAGATGATAACACATTCAATCAATAACATAATTATTGAGGTGATTGCACACCTGATATTGTTAATCCTAGCATCTATTGCTCGTGTGTTAATCATGCAGTTTTCTACTTAATTGTGAACTTTTCAGCACTATAACAAGCAACTAATTATCTAATTGGTGATCAAACAATTAAATAATGTATGCATAATTAATCAAAAAACACAAGAATCACTAAACTAATTGTCTTAGAATTAAAAATAAATAAATAAAGGGTTCATCTTCATTAAACAAAAGGAATCTAGCTTAACACGTTTCTAAAGATCAAAAGACAAAAAGAATGGAAAAACACTACCCGAAATTTATAAGTACAAGAAAAAGATGTCACAGTCTAATTTTTGTTCTTGATCTTCGACCCCAAGCTTTGACTATTCACCTTCTTGAAGATCTTTACTCAAACCACAAATTAGATTTGTTCTCATCTCCAAAGGATATTGCATTAGTCCCTTGTTTCTTGATATATGCACAAATTACTAAACATGTTCATTTATTTAGCTATATAAATGAAGAACAACAAATACAATAGTAAATGCAAACAAAAATAAGTAACTAACATTAAAGAACAAGTATTGAAATAAATAAAATTAGGTTAAGTTACATCATAAATTCCAACATAAAAAACTAGCTCATTTTGTATAAAATAATTAAAAAAGGGAAAGTTAAGAGAAATACATTTCAATTTGGAGAACATAATGGATAGAAATACAAGACAAAATGTAGAATTATTCCCTTAGTTGGATTCTTGAAAAGAGGAGTGCCTTGGTCTTGATTTTTCTCCAAAATCTTTCCACTTTTTCTTATTTTTCTCTCCCTTTGTGTTCTATTTCTTCCAGATTTTCTCTTTATTCTACGTTATAATATTTAGAATGGAGAATGGGGTTAAAGGTTGAAATTTTACATTTAAATAACCTAGAAATCGCACCAAAAAATTGCAAAATGACCCTAAAATTTCTCATAAAACTATAGTCCCTAGACAATGGTGAGCGCGTCGCCTTCTCTAAAGCACATAGGTCGTTATTGCATTTGAACCTGTGCCCATTTGAACACTAGCCACATGTGTAGCACTTGCCTAGCTTCCTCTTACTACAGTCAAGCCCAAATGATTACGTGATAGGTCCTTCAACTTTGTTCTTGTACATTTTGATCATCGAATTTTGACTTTCATTTCAATCATGCCCTTCATAAATTGCAACCAAGGTCGCTTAACTTTTAGCAATTGTGCACTTAATCCCAAAGTTCAAACTTTTGTACGATTTTGGTTCCTTTCTCTTCATTTGTCTTGTTCTCATTCAAATGAGGATTATGACCAATAAAAGCGCAACTTACACAATTGTGAATATAAGTCCACTCACTTAATCAATTTAGTTTAGTTAGGCACTTAATAAGTGTATGATTTATCAATGCTCGGATTCAACTTTTATCCCTTAAGGACTTTGAGCATGAGGGTCATAATATTGGGCTCAAGTTAACCTTGGTTGTCGAAGCTTGTTCACATACCTCTTCCGAGTCACACTTTGACTTTCAACCTAAGGTCACTCATTTGCTAGATGAGTTTAGTGATATCACCCCTATTGACATACCTAAAGAGCTCTATTCTATATGAGATATTCAACATACTATCAATCTTGTATATTGTTCCTAGTTACCAAAGTACCCTTACTATAGGATGAACCAAACTAAGGAGTAGAACTCAATAGGTAAATTGAGGCTTAACTTGATGAAGGTTTGTTGGCCCTAGCCTTACCCCTTGTGCGGTCTCAGTCTTATTGACCCAAAAAAAGAGATAATGGTGGATAGTCATGCCATCAACAAAATCATTGTTAAGTATCGATTTCTTATCTCACATCTTAAGGATATGTTAGATACATTGTTAGGATCTTTATGATTTTCTAAGATCGATTTATAGAGTGGTTATCATCAGGTTAGAATTAGACTAGAGATAAATGGAAATGACATTTAAGACTCATAGTGGTTTGTATGAATGAGTAGTTATGCCTTTTGAGATGTCCAATGCATCTATCACTTTGATGCAGGTCGTCTTGCGACCTTTTTATTGGAAAGTTTCATGTGGTCTGTTTTGATGATATTTTAATCTATAATCGATCGCAAGAGCTACTTAGATCATTTTTGACATGTTTTCCATACTCTTCATTATGCATAGTTTTTTGCTAACCCTCAATGGTAATCATTCTTCAAATTCCAAGTTCTCTTCTAAGGGTTCATCATTTTCGCCCAGGGTGTTTTTGCTTATCCAATTAAAATCTCCATTATTTGCAATTGGCTTAAACCTACCCATTGACTGAGTCCGTAGCTTTCATGGGTTAGCATCAGTCTATAGGAGATTCAAAGTTTTATCTCTATCTCTATTCCCATTATTGAGTGTATAAAATATGGGATTTTCGTTGGACTCTTTCATCCCAGAGAGCTTTTTTAGTCTTCATGCAAGGGTTGATCGAGTCTCCTATTTTATGTCATCTGGATCTTTTTTTAGGTTACCCATGATGCATCCGATGTATGTATGTATAGAAGGTGTCTTAAGTCAGGATGGTCAGCCGGTTGCTTAGGTAAAAGTATTTTACATATAATGAAGAGTTTTAAGCCATTGTCTAATCTCTCCATCATTGCCAATATTACTTATTGTCTCAAAAGTTTGTTCTTTTTCCTGACCATCAAGCTCTTCTTTACCTTAATTTCTAACGTTATGTTAAGTGGTCGGTCGAATTTCTTCAAGGGTATACTTTTGTTCTTTATCATCAAGAAGGGGTCAAAAATAAAGCGATTGACACTTTTAATCTACTACTACAGTGCTTCATTTTATGAGCACTGCTGTGGTGGGATTTGAGAGCTTGAAGGATAATTATCCTAGCTGTCATGAATTCGGCACCACCTTTCACGAATTCTTAGATAATCTTTCTCGTGACCATGTTGCTTTCTTGCTTAAAGATGGTTATCTTTTCAAGGGCACCAAGTTAGGTATTCTTCGCACATCACTTCGTGACTTCTTGGTCTGGGAAATACATGCATGTGGTCTAGCTAGCCATTTTGTTGGAGATAAAACTATCACTTTAGTTTATGATCAATTTTATTGATATTCCCTAAAAAAACGTTGCTTGCATTATCTCTCAGTTGTCAATTGGGTAAGACACAACGTTAAAACACTGGGTTGTATACTCATCTTCCTCACCTTATTCCTCATACTCGTTAGCGTGACCTTAGTATAGATTTCATCTATGGTTATCTAAAGTCACTAGAGCTCATGATTCCATTTTCATGGTTGTTGATAGGTTTTCTAAGATGGTCCATTTTTATCATGTTCCAAGTCTACTGACGTGTCCCATGTTACTAAGTTGTTCTTTAATGAAGTGTTCTACCCCCATAGACTTCTAGTTATTATTGTGTCTGATCAAAATTTTAAGTTTGTTAGTTACTTTTGGAAGGAACTATGAAAATTATTTAGGACGACACTTAAGTTTTCCTTCGCATTTTACCCTAGTTCGAGGCGAAATTGAGGTAGTGAACCATAGTTCGAGTAATATATTTCATTACTTAGTTGGGAATATAATAGGTAGTTGAGATCTTGAGTTGCCTACCATTGAGTTTGTGTAAAATAATTTTGTCAATAGGTCTACCAATCATAGCCTGTTTGAGGCAGTTCAGGGTCTTTCTCCATGTTCAACCGCTTGATCTCATTATTTCTAGGCTTTTTGGTACTTCATTACTGATTTATATTCTAGACTATTAAGATTTTATGCACGTCTTTTGGGAGTGGACTTTTATTTTCATTTTTTGTATTCTTTATATTAACACATTTTATTCTATTATATTCAGTGTGATGGATGTGTCAGTGCTCTATTAAGGAACTTAAGATCTTCTGTTGGACTTCAATTTTCGCCTTTCTTTAGAATATTTTCCATCCTTACTAGCCTTAGTTTATATGATGAGCTTGTATAAAAGTTTAAAATAACATTGCTAGCCCTAGATCCGTGAGTGGTAAATTGAAGCTGCCAAAAACTATTAAAATAACATAAAAGAGATCATTTTTCCAACCTTGAATTGACTACCTTTTGGAGAAACTATGATAAAGACATGCCTTAAGTATAGTTGCAATAGGCTTTCTATTAGGATTTTGAGCCTATAAGTAGCTGAACTGAGGAGGAAACTTGGTATAAAGACCAATGTCATTGGAGTAAAAATCAATATTTAATCAAAGGTTCTTTTTCAGCCGTAGACAAGTGGTCTCAACTTGCTCACATAACCTATTTTTTCTCACTTTTCGTAAGTATTGCTACTCTTGTAAAAAATTATATTTAAGGGTCTGATATTAATTAGTCGCCTAGGATTTCAAAGTTTTCAAGGCCCGTCCTACGACTTCAGAGGTGGAACTTACTTTGTACTTTTCCCTTTAAATTTTATATTCATTTTTACATTTGTGCAGTGTGTTGCATTTACTTAATCATGCACAGCGAAATTTATATAAAATTTCAATTTCCACCAAATATCTTCTTTATGTTTATATAGAAACTGTGATAGAAATTATACATTTGTCAAATTCTGCAAACTCCTTTGCTTTTCCCGAACTCCAACAACCACGATTTGCAATCCCAACTATCTAATGATCCAGCCTTCAATGAAAATTCACACAGAAAACAAGATTGAGAGAACTATGATTTTTTTCTTTTCTTGTACTAGTAAGAATATGAATTTTCTCTACAGTTTTTCAAACTTCAACAGCCTATTAATATAAGTCCAAACGGATTTTGCCCATCTCTTAAACTTAATCCAGTCCAATATTTAATTAATTCAATTAATTAAATATGACCCATGAATTAATTAATTCAATTAATTAATTTGGACCTATTAATAAACAATCTAATTGATTAATTATCCAACACTTGTTAATTAATAATTGGTGGATCTCATTCTCCTAGTTCTACTTTAGTGTGTGACCCATTAGGTTCCCTATCATGATACCTAACAACATGAATTTTTATTTAAATCTAATCAAAATCGATAAATTAAAAAACTAAAACACCCCTTTTAATTTATCATTAATTCATATCTGTCATCCCAGATTGATATCTAGTAATATCTTAGAGTAACAAATATGATGGGAAATATCACCAGGTATGATAAAACCAAATTTGCTCATTTACCGTGAATCTATAATCCCTTCGTCAACATGTTCCGATCAATTACGAGATATAAAAGTGTGTCAATCTCGATTATCGATCATATCTTTCATTCCACTATTAAGTCTATATAAATCAAAAACTCTTTATCGACTTATGAATATAACTTGGCCAATAATTTCATTATCAACTTAATTGAATAAAATGTAGATCATAATCTCTTACTATCTAACAGTGACGAATCATCTATTGGTCATTCACAACCTTCATATAATTTTTGACATGACATACCCGTACGATGTCATATTAGCGACCCTTGGCAGAGCAACATCCAATATCACCAAAGTATGAATGTCCTCATATAAGAAACTATGATGATCTCTAGTCCAAGGACCAATTTCATTATCGAACGTTAGAGATTAACCAGTAATACTCAAATAGTTATCTATGTGAATCTCTCCAATGGATCTCCAATATTTTGTTTTATAACAAAATATCCACGTGTTTATTCAAGTATCACCACACACACTTTAACATGTGAGATCAACTACTGACTTCACAAGTAAAAAATGTCACGAGTGATGGTCTATCCGTACTCATTATTACTTACGACCATAGTTGACTTAAGATTCAGTCATATGTAATTTGTATCTTACAATCATAACTTCTTATGATTAACAAATTACCAAAACTTAAATCTACTGACTCTTATTTAATTTAATTGAGCGTTAATTAAATAATAGATCTGTTATAAAATTGCATCAATTATGTATTAAAAGTGTTTGTTCAAAGTTGGTTGGACCTAAGGCATAAACACTTACACATAATTGGATGTTTGGCATTGAAATTAAACTAGAAAATAATAGTTTTTAATATTACGAATTTAGTTGTTAAACTTTAGTCCTTCTATCATTCAATGAAAATCTCAATAATCATGAAATGTGACTAGTCCAGTTTCACAGGCAATTAGAGAACTTGTGCAAAGGATCAAGTTAAATGGAATGTGGCTTGGTGTTGACTTGAAGCCTTAAGGAAGTGTATACACTGGTGGTAATAAGTTAGGATATATCTCGTCTGAGTCCCAAATTAAACAACTTAAGCATTGCTAAACATAAAACAGCAGCCACAAAGATTTAACCCGGTGGTAAAACAAATAAAACTGAAGTTAACGAATAAAAAGGTATTTCAGAGGCCATGAAGTACGAATATGGTACACAATCATGGTGGAAGGCAATATTTTCCCTATTGATTAAGAAAATTAATGATTCCCAGACCATCAGGTTTGCTTTATGCTCCACAGCGTAATGATGAAGATTCTCTCAAAATGGTTTCTTATTATGACTGTCGTGCCTGGATTTGGTGAGCAAATGTTTATGCCATAAGATTTACCATACACTATTTGTCAAATGTGATTTCAGGTCACTAAATATTTAAATCTCACTCTGAGCTATGTTTCAAAGAAAAAATACTACCACTGTTTTAGTAAATTCTATAGCCTACTATCTACAAAGAATTCTGGAAACATTTACATGTCCAGAGTGATTTCGCTACAATTTTAATCTAATTTTTGATGTGTTACGAAAGCTCTCTCCAAGGATCTTCAAATTTGTATTTTTCGGGCTTAGTCCAACATACATTTCTCTACCAACAACCAAACCAACCGGCTCCAATCCACAACCAATATAATTCATCTTGGTTGCTATGCAATCTTACCCACAAAGAATAAGAAATGGTGATGATTTGCAACCACAAAGGCAAGAAGAAAACACCACAAAGGTAGGCTATGAAGGAACCACAAATTACACAAAAGTAATCAACCATTTTGGAAATTTCAAGGGGCCGTTTTTCACACACCAAAGGGGGTAGCCAAAAATCTCCTTTTCTCACACACATATCACACTAGAAAATAGTTAGGGTTGTAGTCTTATAAATAGTCTAGGGTTAGGCTTTAAATTGGAACAAAAAGAAAGGTAAACGGGCTAAGATTCAAGCTATCCGAAAGGGAATACAATTGGACCGGGTGAAACTCATGGACTTGGTTGTTGGATATATTTCATTCATCGGCCAATGCCTATAAAATATATTAACCTACGTTAATATCATAGCTCGAAATTTATTGAGTATCAAAAATCCAATAAATCTCCAACTTGATGCCCAATAAATCTGCAAGCAATTAAAACACATAGTTAGTACTTGCATAATCAAGGTAGTCAATAAAATTAGATCACGGACCTTACCTCGTATTTCCAACTTGAAACACATACCATACCTGCTCCATGTACGTGCCGATGTTAAGGTTAAGAACACCTAAGTAGAAGCAAATATTCAACAATAAACAATCAAAAGTAAATACACATACAATGACAATATATTATAAGATAACACATATAGATCTTTTCAGAGGCATGTTCACACAGAACAACAGATTAACACCAAGTCAATCAAACACACGATTAGCCACATACACAACAAACTCATAAATGACCCAGAAGATCTCACCACATTTATCCTATCCTATTCCGTGTTGCTCATACCTCGAGAACATATATTTCCTCTCATCGCCCACCATGCTCACTAGACTGATCACTCAACTCATGTCTAACTAATAAGTCACAATAGATCCTAAGTCTACTAGATAATCCGCTATCACAACATCACTTCTTCCAACCTACGTGGATAATAGGTCTCCACCTAACAAAAGTAATAGAAGTGCCTCTCTCATACTCCACCCGATCAGGGTCTCTTTATAGATAAAGGATTCTAGAAATTTAATCACATATTTACTCGTGATCCAAATGTCACACTCCACATCCCCGATACAAACCACAATGTATCCCTAGACATCTATACTACACCTCCCCAAAAGACATCAAATACATTGCTAATGCATCATAAAGCCACTATGTATGCAAACAATTACACCTAGTAATCATATTGCCTCAAATTCATGCAAATGCACATATTAAGTACATTAAAATGCAACATATAATCATGCAACAAAATTAGATAATCACACACATGCAGAAATGATCACGCATAGATGCACATGTCGTAACTACGTTTACTCTCAATAAACCTCACTAGAGTCATCACAAGACCCTATAGCCAAATTCGTCTCACCTCTCATCTTACCCTTTAGCTTATCTTTCTTTTTGGGACAGTCCCTAACAAAGAGTTCATACTTACCACAACTGTAACACCGTCTACCACTAGACTTGTCCCATCCCTTGCCCTTCTTCTTACTACTCTTATCACTCAAGTCATTACTCGAATCACTATTGTCTTAAGTTCTACCCAAATTCATTTGCTTAAACTTCATCATACTCTTCATCATATATAACTCACAACTCCTTTGGTCTTCTTTTTCAGCCTTAATTCCATCTCCTTACTCCTAAGTGAGCATATGACAATCTCGGGTGTTAAGGTGTTCCTATCATACTTAATTACATTCTTAGCCTCTCTATATGAATCAGGCATAGAATTAAGCAAGATAATAGCTTTATATGTTTCAGAGACCTTTTCATCACAATTATCAATGTCTTGAACTAATTTGTTAAGGACATCCAGATTGTCGTCAAGATCCTTTGAAGGATCCATTTTAAAACTGAAAAATCTTTCAAGCAAGAACAATTTATTAGGAGTGGACTTAAGCATATTTATTCCTCCAATTTTTCCCAATGTTCTTTGGTAGAATCGAGTTTTCCAACTTTTCTCAAAATAGTGCTAGACAGGTGTAAAATAATTGAATTGTACAGAAGTTCATTATACTCTTCTTTTTGTGCTTCTGTTAAGTTTACAGAAAATTTGCCATCTATGACTTTTGAAACTTTTTGTTGGACCAAAATACTTTTCATCTTTGATTACCAAATTAAAAAATCTCCTTTCCCATTAAAAATTTCAACTTCAAAGTGTGAAAACATTTTTAAGAAAACAGAACAACCAAATGCACAGATAGGTCACACAAAGTAATCTTAAGGTCGCAATATACACCGTTCTAGATTTTCAGGATTTCGTAAAATTCACGAACTTAGATCAGGGAAATATTTAAACCGATCAAGTTCAGGTGTTCTAACGGGAAAATCAATGCAAACACGAAGGTATGTAAACAAAAAAATTCAATTTGTCACGCAATGCAGTAAATTAAACACAGAAGCAGTTATTAACTTGCAATTTAATCCAACACTTTAAATAGAACAAATAATTCCTAAATTTCTAACACAACCAATGTTACCCCTTCATGGTAACCACAAATCTAATCTAACCCCACACGATGACGCGCTAAGCCAATAAACCAGAGCGAATCAATTTGAGTCCTTAAATTATGAAAGATATGAATTTATCACTTTTGGACCACCACTATTCGTCCTAAAGTCATTAGAAACTACAGTAACCAACCAACCACGATCGATTCCCGAACGTGTAAAGAACAATTATGTTCAGATTCTACTGTACAACCTAAAACAAAAGACTAACAACACCAAAATGTCATAAATCACATTAGAAACAAACTGTCTGAAGAAACCGTCACCAAAAATGCCTCCACACGCCCTCATCATGGCCAGTGTCTCTACGCGTGGTGCTCGCGTGCCGCCATTTAGACTGAACCGCCACCACTTGTACATCACACAAGTGATCTCCGTTTCACCAAAAACCTTTTGGATTGACTAGAAATTGCACGAACAGATCTGATTTTTACACAGTTTTCTATCGATTTCTTCGATTTGTTTTCTACCTCATTTCACCCGTTTTTTTAACGTTTTTGATATGTTTCACAAGCTAAAACCAACACCTTGAAGCTCTGATACAAATGTTGCGGAAGCTCTCTCAAATGATCTTCAAATCGGTGTTTTCCAAGCTCAATCCAACATACCTTTCTCTATGAACAACCAAATCAACCGGCTCCAATCCACAACCAATATAATTCACCTCAGTTGTTATTCAATCTTACCCAAAAAAGAAAAAAAAATTGTGATATTTGGTAGCCACAAAGATAATGAGAAAACACCACAAATGTGCCTATAAAGGAACCACAAATTACACAAAGTAATCAACCGTTTAGGACACTTCAAGGAGCCGCTTTCACAGACCAAAGGGGACGGCCGGAAATCTTCTTTTCTGACACACAAATCACACTAGAAAATAGCTACGGTTATAGTCTTATAAATAGTTTCGGGTTAGGCTTTTAATTGGATCAAAAAGAAAGGTAAACAAGTCAAGATTCAAGTCATTTAAGAGAAAATACAATTGGACTAGGTGGAGCTCATGGACTTGATTTTAGGACTTATTTTATTCATCGACCTATACCTAATAAATACATTAACTCACGTTAATATCATATCCCATGATTTATTGAATATCAAAAACCTAACATTGACAGTTCCATTTGTGAGGTAATTAATGACTCGGCCAAAAACATTTTTCCAGAAATATCCTTTTATAATGAAGACTGAAATGAGAGTCAAAGGACGCATTTGTCATTCTACTTAATTCAGTCAATAATTACGGCTCCTCTGTACTGAGAATACACTGCATAACAGCTAAATATTTGATAAAAATTCGCTCCCAAACAGAAGCTTAAACCCAATGAGGGGAACAATAGAAACTTAACACTATCTTTAATTTTCAAGTTTGATTGGAACACACATTTTCCAAGTTTATGGGACGATTCTTTCTATTTTCAATTATCAACAATCCGAAGGCTTGTGTAATTATTGATATGGCTGCTTCAGCAGGAGCAAACAGCAGTGTAGCTGGAAATTCACCATTTGGAGCTTCAGATCCGGCTATTGTTAGAAGTGTAGAGAATGCTCAGGGAGTAAGTTGATACTACGACAGGTAATTGAATATTCGTGTGTAAAATTATGATTTGCATGCCAATTTGGCATAATTAATTACGATTAAAAATTGCATAAACAATTTGACCTTTTTCTACTCATACCATGCATGAACGTATTTAATGAATATATGGAGGTATTGAGAGTATTGGAACATAATCTTTTTAGAAATTTGGGTTTCGCCGTTTGGATTTCTTTTATATTGTCCATTTTTCGATCTGATTAATTTTTACGAGCCAATTATTATGAAATTTATGACTTCCATGAAGATGGGAAAATAAACCTTACATGTGCTTCAACTCGGATGCACAAAATGTTGGCCAGTGACAACTCCATCGGATCCTATCTATTAGGGCTAGACAAACTCCCGAACTGAACCAAATCGAACGATTCTTCTTAAATTAAATACCTGAACGGATATTTGAATCGATAACTAACCGGTTTGGTTCGATTCTAGTTTCTATATTAAGAACCGAATCTCCCTAATTTTTTTAATTATTTTATTGTAAATAAACCAAATTATTTTATTTTTTCTAAATAAATTTGCTAACTAGTTAATTTAGCTCAAGCTCAAAAATATGATTTTTCTATTTCTAGTTTTCAACTCAAAGCTAACTTAATCAAATTTATTTAAGTTTTATCTAAATCTATTACTCTACCGCAGTGCCGTTTCTACCGTTTTGGAGAAATCAAATTGAAGTTCGATAACACCTCTCTTAATTATTGTAAGCTCGTTATCTTCCCCTTCCTCTGATTTTAACAATCAAATATATGAAAAACTCGATAAAGAGGGACGCAAAAGACACATAAAACTGAACTACGTTAATTTTTAAGAGTTAATACTGAACATATCATTAGTTGAATTAACGTAGCTTTAAAATATTAAAAAATTTAATTATAATACAGAACCTGATAAACAAATCGAACCGAACTGAACGGAACCCGATGATTCCACTTATAAAATACCCGAAAATTTCGGGTCCGAGTTGGTTCTTGTTAAAATCGAACTGAACCAAACCATGTTCAATTCTATCATCTACATGTTACTTATAAATTCGAATCATGATTTTTATTTTATTATTATTATTATTATTTTGATTCCTTTGTTCTTCTGAATTGAGAATGAATGTTTATTACACTTGTCATATATTGTTTCAATTTATAAACAAATTATATAATACTTGAGATTCGTCCATTTGAAATTCTAAATTCTTTCTAAGTATTTGAATTGTATGCACGTGCAGTCACGTGTACACCTTCCGACCCAAGAAAAGCGTTTTCAATTTTATACAAATTTAATATTATGTTTTATTGGTACTTTTAGCCTACTCCTGAAATGTCATTAATTTGGTGTTTATGCTTTTAAAGGAACATGATTCAGTCGCCCCCTATCCCAAAAAAATAAAAATAAAAAATAAAACCAGGTGCAGTAACTTGTACAATAATTATTTTTTTATTTTTTATTTTTCATAATACGTCGTAAAATTTGACAAAGTTTTACAGATAGAATTTTTGTAGTATACTTGACATTGCAAGTCAAGCCAGTACTTTTCTTCGATTATCAAATGGAAAGGCCTATATCGGTGATGATATAAAGTCTTAGAGTTCTTTCTTAAAACGTAACTAGTTGTCTAAGTTCGTTAGATTGCTTCATCTTTAATCGACGTGAAATTATGCCTAATGGATTTTATTTATTTTATTATTTTTTTTGGTATTAAAATTTAGGATTTCATATTTAAATATCAATATTGTTAAGAAAAGTAGTTCAAACTCTTATATTTTGACTATTATTTTACATACGTAGCACACATGAGATTTACTCTTTACATGCTCTTGCGAGATAGTAGCTCATTTGAGAACATTAATCTTGAAATTATAATACTTATTTTGAGCTTGACGTAGTGTTCTATCTTTGAAGATCTTTTATTTTCATAGTCAGCAGGTGTGAAATTTTAATTATTTTATCATCCAAGAAAATGAATGAGAATTTGACCCATCTATCCATCTTCATCTTGTAATGCTAGTGCTTTACCATGCATGCAGGTCTTGTCGATGGATACATTATCTTTTCTAGTCTCTGTCACCCCCCTTATGCTACCCAAGGACTAAGCATACCTATCTATATATTTTTTCCCATCAATAATCAAGCAGATTGCAGTTTGTTTTATTTCATGTCCACACCTTTCTTTCTACTTTATGATGCAATTCACGGATATTTAGTCCCTGTTCGGTGGGTTTAAAATCAGATTTTAAGTCAATTTTAAAGTTGATAAAATATGTGGTTAAAATTAATTATTAATTTTGACTTAAATTAAAATTTGGATTTTAGTCCCTACCAATCAAGGGCTTAATATACGAGTGCATGTTCGTTAAAGTAAAATGTATATTAGTGAACAATGTCGAAGTTATCGTTCAATTCTATCTAATACTTATTAGTAGTATACACCTACATTTCATGCCAGGCCTAGAAGGGATGCCCACATATTTTTGAAATTAACAAAAGTGACTATTGTAATAAGTGTATACGATATGTTTAAAAAAAAACAAATAAATAAATAAATAAAATAAAATGCAAAAATAGTGAGATAAGGAATTTGAGTTGTATGTTCATGTCATTTTGTGTCGAGCTTTTCAAAATACTTGAATTTTAAAGGGGCTAGAAATGTTGTCAAAGCTCCTTAAATGTTGAGTAAGAAAGATAAATAGCTCGTATATGCTTGTATTTGAAGTGAGGATGAACCATTATACCTCTTGTTTTGCACTTTGACTCTTTTTCATAGGAGATGTGAATTCAACTTTATGATATATGACTCAATGTAGGGATTGTGACGTAGGACGGAAACGTAAATACTAATCAAATCGAAATCCTAATTTCTTAGATAAATATGAATAAAACTACAAAAATGATAAAAAAAAAAAAAAATACAATTATACTAACGAAAAATAGGTAAATGTTAGAACAAACCCTTAAACTATGGAATTTGACCAAAAAAGTTTGACAAATCATTGTCACCTAGGAAAAATGTGTAGAAGTGAAAAACGCTTCTGAATCATACTTACCACCTAAAATTCGACACCCGAACTAAAAGTTACGACGTTTTCGTAGATCCTTCTTATTTCTTCTCTTTTCCAATTGGTTTATGACTTTATCTTCTAATTGATCCGCATAAAGTCGTCTTATTTGAGAAACTGGCGAGTGAAGTATTCTAATCGATTATTGAGAAAAGAAAAATGAATTCAACTTATGTGTTCAAGATGTAAATACAACCAAATAGATCCAGAATCAATTAACATGGGATGTGGCCGGTGGAGATAAACCTATCTCTAATTCTTTGTCTAATATTGGACAAGAGATTTCTACTAATTTCAATGCATCAAAAAGGAGGGTTTTGAAACCAAGAAGTTCAATTGAACTTGTTATAGTTCAATGAATAATCATGATTACAGGCACTTGAAAATTCACTTAGGATATATAAATAATGAAATCAAGAACAATTTAAAGGGTCACCAGTAAACTAGAATCAAAGCTCCAAAATATCTATAATTATTGCAAAATCCAAGAACCCTGTCCCTAAATTCTCCCTTATTATATAGCCCACCATGTATAGATCCAAAATACTCAATCACCCCACTTCACTATTGAGAAAAAGTTCCTGAATTTTTATAAGGCTTCCATGTGAAAACCAAGTGGTCCTTCCCTTGCACATTCAAACTATGAACACTAAACTCCAACTTAGAGCTTTGCTTTTCTTTCAGTATGTACTTGTATCTGCACTCGGCCAGAACTTTCTTAGCTGCAATGCTACATCTTCGGTCCATTCAGCGTATCGTTGTAATGAAAACGGATTGCGGGATTATTGCAGGACGTTTGCTATTATTCGCACTAATTCTCATTTCTCCTCGCGATCCAGTCTGAGTTCTTACTTAGGCATCAACCATATTGAGGTGAATGACACTGAGTTTCTTTCCATTGATCAGTCCTCGTTCATCCCGATTGACTGTAAGTGTACTGGTGGTTTCTTTGAAGCAGAAGTGAATACAATCATCAGCAAAGGAGAGAGCTTTGATGCTATTGCTGAGTCTCTGGAGGGGTTGACAACTTGCCAAGCCATTCAAGAGAAGAATCCAAGCGTCTCACCAATAGGTGCTGAAGAAAAATTTCATCTAGTTGTTCCGTTGAAGTGCGCGTGTCCATCTTCAGTTGAACTCGAACAAAGAAAGTTTTTGTTCACTTATCCTGTAAGGGAAGGTGACACACTTGCTAACCTCGCCTTCAAGTTTAATATCACTCATCAGAGTATAGTTTCTGCTAATAATATAACAAGAGCAGATTTCACTCCAGCAAGCCTTCTTGAACCGTTGTCGACTGTTCTGATTCCAGTAGAAGGAAACCCTATTCTTGGTTCACTAGCAAAATCCGGGGAGCCCAGTTTGGGATATCCAGCAGCAAGTATTCGAGTCAGAAACTCGCATAAGAAGAGAAAACCAAAAATGTGGAAAATTGGAGTTTGTATTGCTGTCAGCTTATTTGCATTCGCTGCAAGCGTAGTAGCTATCAGGGCTGCGTTCGTTTATTGGAAGAAAAAGAAGAAGAGGCAGGACTCGATCAAGAAAGTGAATAGAGATTTGGAGATGCAGCAGCTAAGTTTGAGTGTTAGAACTACAAGTGACAAGAAAGTTTCATTCGAGGAATCACAGTGTGCTCTTGATGATCAGGCTATTGATACCACTCCACACAAGAGGTTGGTAGAGAGTTACACAATTGAAGAGATCCATAAAGCAACAGAGGATTTCAATTTGAATAATCTCATCGAGGGTTCTGTTTTTCATGCTCGTCTCAAGGGAAAAAACACGGTAATAAAGCGTATCCCATCGGAGACAGTCTCAAGGATTGATATCGGGCTTTTCTATGATGCAATTTACCATCATCCCAATATAATCAGGATCTTAGGCACATGTGTGATCGATGGTTCTGATTCATCCATTATTTTCGAGTATGCCAAGAATGGTTCATTGAAGGATTGGCTTCACGGTGGATTGGCAATGAAGAGCCACTTTATTGCTTCCTGCAATTGTTTCTTATCATGGAACCAGAGGCTAAAGATCTGTCTAGACGTGGCCACAGCCTTACAGTATATGCATCACATCATGAATCCTAGTTATGTCCATAGAAACATAAAGAGTCGGAATATATTTTTGGACGAAGAATTCAATGCAAAGGTTGGTAATTTTGGCATGGCGAGATGTGTTAGCAACGATGCAGAAGATTCAGAATCATTTTGTAGCCAGCCTGCAGCCTGGAATAAAGCATACTTGGCACCCGAGTGTCTCCAAGACGGAGTCATTTCCCCGAGTGTTGACATTTTCGCTTACGGGATAGTTTTGCTAGAGGTTTTGTCAGGGCAAACACCAATAACAAAGGATGACGAGAAAGGAGAAGGTTATATCCAGTTGTCTGATAAAATTAAGCTAGTCTTACAATCAAAAGATGCAGAGGAATTGAGGGAATGGGTTGATAGTGCACTCGGGGAGAATTATTCTTTCGATGCAGTCATCGCATTGGCTAATCTTGCAAGATCTTGCATAGATGATGATCCTTCTTCAAGACCTAATGCTGGAGAAATCGTCGAAAAGTTGTTGAGGCTAGTCGAAGAATTACCAGAAGGTAAACAATCCAATATCTGTGAAAGCTCTTGCAAACCTCTTGTCAAGGCAGGAGCTGCAAATAATATGTAAATCTGGTTCAACGACTGATATCCTGGTATGAGTGTATATAATAACTACATTTGTAATCAAGATGTATGCCTAGTTCCATTTAAAAAATAAATGATATCAAGACATGTAATACATTTTCAATTTTTCGAGTTGTATTCTGCGTTCTGTCCAAAAATAAACGCGACGAATTTTAGTCGATAACATTGCATTAAATTCAGCCTAACTAGGGTATGTAGAATCATGTTGAACATTTTTTAATGACCATAGAAAGGATACTTTACGGATGCTAATGTGATGAGAACTTTGTCCAAATGAACCACGAGTTCAAGAATTCAAATCGAGGGACATCCATAAAGGCTTCTTTAAGAGGATTGAATGAAATCCAATTAGGAGAAAACTGAATAATAAGATGACAATATACATTAGTCATGCCCTTCTATCAATTCTTCGAGCGACAACACACATCTTGGTGGTTGCAGATCACTGCAGAAATAGAAGGTAACAACAGGTGAGCTCAAAATCAGAGCTAAATCTTACTGGAGGTAGGAGCCACAAATGAAAAAAATGACTCAACAGACAAGTACTAAAATATTTCTAACAAGATTTTTCAATCAAATTAGGTTAATGTTCCTAAAGAGAAATGTTGCTAGAAATAAGCGAAGATCTATAGGATATCCCAATATCATTTTTGTTCTTTACATTAGTGCTCTCTTTATGCTTAATTTCTGGATCATGGATCAAACTTAAATCCTACTTCCTATAAGCATCCACAAATGTAGTACAGTGATAAGTCCATAGACTTGATAGGATGTAACTTATTCATGAACACATGGAATCAATGATTTTTGGATTATGCTATTTGTCTAGAAAATGACATCGAGAAAGTGTGCCAGAAATATTTAGGAATATTTTTGATGAATTATAGCTTAATCTCTTATATATTATTTTTTAGGTAAAATTTATTGATTGTAAGTGAATTTAAGGAAAGGGAATGAAAAATAACAAGAAATGATAAGTTTCAAAGTTTATGGACTAAATAACAAATATTCAAAAGTTGATCCGAACCAAAAAATGATGAATTAAGAATGCATAAATTCAATTGGATGAAATAGGAATGCAAATAACTCAAATTGCATAAAGAAAGGACTCAAGTTGAACATCAAAGAAAAGTTGGGTACCTAATTCCTGTTTTACATAAATTACTTTGGTGCGATTACACCAGAGTATAGAGGTGTGCATGGGTCGGTTTGGTTCGGTTCTAAAGAGAATTGAATTGAATAAAAATTTTCGGGTATCTAATAAATGGAACCGTCGGGTCCAAATATAATTATGGAACCGTTCGGGTTCGGTTTCATTCGGTTCTGTACTATAATTAAATTTTTTTAACATTTATAACAACATTATATATTTCAACTAATGACACGTTCAATGGTTTTCGAATGTCAGAGGCTGGTAGACTACATTGTTCAAATGATCGCTACGGTCAAAGTTTTAGTCGGTGGAGATCACAGCTTCAATCGAAGTTCACAGCGTCGACCGACGATTGTATAGGTTTTGGAATATCGACGAGGCTGCGAGAGTGAGTGCAAGAGTCGAGACAGCATTATGCACTTTAGTGTAGGTGTTTAGAGTTATTTAGTGGATTGGATCTTTTTGGGCTAAGAATTGAAACAATAAAATGGGTAATTGGACCAAAAATTTAAAAATTAGAAATGAAATAAATTACTAGGCCAAAAATTTGGATTTAAAAATTTTTAATTTGTTAATTTGTTTAGAAATTAAAATTAAAATAATTTGATTTATTCAATATAAAAAAAAATTAGAAAGATTCGGTTCTTGGTCTAGAATCGAGAACTGAACCGTACCTGTCGGTTCTCAATTTAAATACTCGTTTGGGTATTTAATTTGACAAGAACCGTCTGGTTCGTTTCAGTTTGGTCCGGGTTCGGTTCGATTCAGGAGATTTGCCCAACCCTACCAAAGTATGGGGTGCAATCGCACACCTTGACATCGGACCACCCAAGAGCAAAAGACAAGAACCATGCAATAGCACAGTTACTTTACGGCAAGATAGGAGCAACTTTTCTTATTTGATTGGAAATTTTTGGAATCCAAATTAAACACAGTGTTAACCTTATTCCAGTTAGGGCTGTAAGCAAAAACTGTCAAACTGAAAAATCGAATCGAAATCGCATTTTAGAAATCGTCGATTTAGTGCCACGTGGATCCGGTCAACAAAATGGTTTTGGCCCAAACCAAACCGGTCAAAATGGTTTGATTTAGGTTTGAGAATTTTAATTGCGGTTTAAAACCAAATTGAACAGGCGAAAAAATATATAAAAATGAAAAAATGAATTTTTTTTTTTTTAAATTCATCCAAATATTTAAAATTCAATAGTTTTGTCATTTGTGGGTATTGTTGTCAATTTCTAATTTTCTAATACAGATATATTATTATCCAATAATCCTAATTTATATCTAATAATCTCAAAACTAACATAATCTATCAAAAGTCATTTTCCTCTTCAGAATTTAGATGAACTCCAGCCGACATCCAACACAGTTTTGAGTCACCGACACCACACACTTCTTTTTTCAGATTTTTCACGGCTCTTCAAAGTTGAATTGAAGTCCATTATACTAAATCGGAGACAAAGAGATTCTAGACCTTCAGTGATAATATTTGCTACGATTAAAGTTTCAGATCAATAATTTTTTTGGAGCAAACTAAGTTAAGAATCTGAAATTAAATGCATTTCGTAACATCATACAAACGTAAGCTCATGTAATTGTTATGTTTAGATATTATAAACAATTACCTTAATATTGTAGTTGGTTATTTTCTTTGTCTAATCAGTATCCTTTTTTCAAATATGATGATCATGAGATCTTGTTGGACATCATTATATTTTTTGGTCCTTATATCTAGTTTAGTAGACTTGTATTGTAATATTATTGTATCGTCATTAGCCTATAAAAGGTGAACCCAAAAAAAACTATGTTTTAGTTTATCCTAATTTCACTTTTATTTGGTTGGTATTTAAATTTATAGTAGATATATTTAGTCCCTATTTGAGCCATATTTTTCGTATCATCATAATGAGAAATTGACTATTGGAAAGAAGCCTGTGTCCTAACATGAAGCAGCAGGTCAACAAAAACTGTTGGATTTGTGGGATAACGGTCCAAGTTTTTTTTTTTTGGTCCCAAAAATTTGGTTCAAACAGGGGTTTAGTTTGTTTTAGATTTATTGCTAGTAAGATATAAATATATATTGAATTCAATAAATTAATGACATAAAAGTAGACGGGCAAAAAAATATATAACGAAATCGATGGTTTAAAACCGGACCAAACCGCTAGGATAAGGTTTGAGTATTTTTCAAACCGTTCAAAATAGTTTTGTTTAAGTTTGGATTTTTCTCAAACAGATTTAAACGGTTTGGTTTGAAATTATGTCAAAAATGGATAAAATCGGACCGCTTACACCCCCTAATTCCAATAGCTATAAGTGAAAAATAAGGGCAGAATAGAAAGAGATCTCTCTCTAACATCTCAAACCAATTCATGTGACAAAATCTATAAGAATGAGGGGATAATTAGCCATATTTTGGAGAGAAGATCAAACCTAACAAGAAATTAAAGGTAAATTACATCAAGATCTTGAAGAATCAAAGCTTGACATTAAAGATGAAGAACAAAAAATTGCATTCACATATTTTTGTATCGAAATATATTCTGGATGATGACTTATCATTATTTTTGTTGTATTATCATTAGAAATATGCTAGGCTAGATGTATTAGATGAAGATGAAACTATTGCTTTCTTTTTTCTTTCATTTACATAGTAGTTTAATATTTGTGCATTTTCTTGATTAATCTTAAATTACTTGACAAACACACGAGCAATAGACGCTAGAAATAAAATGTATGGCATGTGCAATTGATGTGATCCAAGAGTCAAGCTCGAAGAAGACAAGTGCGGAACGAGATCCGTTGATAATCGAAGGCGGGCCGATGACGCAATCGAGACAAAGCGAGTGAAGGAAGCGATGGGATTGTTCGTTTAAAAAAAAATTGACAAAACATCATTAGGGATGCAAAATGAGGCAACTTTCATGTTCGAATCGAAAGCCGAATCAAAGAAAATCAATTCAATACAAGCAAACGAAGCTGGAAGCCCATTAGACTACTATGCGGTCGCATAGTAGAAGAAGGCATGCAACTACATGCATATAGGTAGGGAATTGGCATTGGCATTGGCAGTTCAAATGAACTATGCGACCGCATTCAAATGCATTATGCGGTCGCATAGTGTATTCCAGTGGTAAGATTTTTCCTTTTATGACAACTTTCATTATTTCATTAGAATTTTATTATAGAAAATATTCTTATAATCTTTAATTCTATTTTTAAACTAGGATTAGAGTTTTATTCCTATTAAAACTAGTTTCTAGATTTTCTACATATAAATAGGTTTATTTTCATTGTAAAACATTACCTTACATTATTTTGAGAATTTCTAATGGAGAGGCAATTTGTTTTCTTCATATCGTTCTTCATTGAACAATTGGAACTTATCAAGAATTACAATCTTGTGGCGTTCTACAATCCGGGTGCGGTTCTTAATCATGCAATCAAGGGGTCTTTCAAACTTTGATCTTACTGAGTTTTTTGGTCCATTGATTTGGGTTCAAACTCTCAAACTTTTTAATTGACTTTTTTGGGATTTTAATAATCTAGTTGTGGGTTTCGTAGTCAACGCTGTTACGGGGTTCGCATCAGCAATCATCTAATTAATTGTATACGTTCTTCTCACATGAGTACGGAATAGAAATATGAGCAGGTTGTGTTTAGAATAGGTTTAACTTAGAGAGAGAGATAATATTGGTTTATCGATTGTCAAGAACACATAAACTATACTAAATTACATAGGTCAAGAATTGGAAATATGATAACAATAGGTGAATTGATAAGTCCAATACATTCATCCCATAATTCATGAAGATAAGCTTTAGATAAATTGTAGAATAATTTAGATTTAGATTAAAAAAAATTCACTCTTGTTTACACACAATTGAATTTGATTACAAACATAGAGAATTTGATTTAAATTTATTCCTCTTTGCATTAAATTATTACTTGTCAACGATATAGCAGCGAATTTTGCACGAACAAATTTTTAAAACCATTGTTGGAGAATAAAGTTTTTAAACTGAGTTTATTAATTTATTTTTGGATTCGAATTTTATTGTTTTAGGCTATTCATCAAAACCTAACTTCTTTTATGTTTTATTCTTTCCAGGCTTTATTAACAGTTTATGCAACATTTCGACAAGATTGAGTTCTTTCGATAGATCTCAAGATCAAAAGAACTTTCAAACAAAGAAGGAGAGAACATAGAACAACAAGAAATATGGTAAAAAATCATAATCAGCTTGAAAGTCAGTTACCATCACCTCAGCCAGCTCAAATAAGAGCAATCGCCGACGATGGCCAATATTAGTTGGGGATAATGTGATTCTTGCTCCAGCTCTTGTGCAACCTATAATTATATATCCTCTAAGTAGGCTAATTTGTTTAAAAATCATCAAGACATGAAGTTTTTCCAGAAAACAACTGAAAATCCACATGTACATGTTCAGTTTTTCCTAATCTTTTATGAGGTCATTAGCCATAAACGGATGATAGTGGATGCCTTTCGAATAAGTCTATTTGCTTATATCATGAAGGATAGCGCAAGAGATTGTATACACTCATTAGTTGTTGAGAGCATCAAATCTTGGAACGTTATGTTTTAGAAATCATAAAGAAATTCTTTCCACCATCTCAAGTTTATCAATTTTGAAATAAAATACATAATTTCAAGAAAAGGGATCTCGAGAGCTATCTAGAAGCATGTGAAAAGATTCAAGAATTTGTTTAGAAAATGTCCTAACCTTGATGTTCCTAAACAAACTCAGGTTTGCATTTTCTATTCAGGATTACTTCCAGAATATCGTAACATGGAATACGATTCAACGTGTTAGCAATGAAGATGCACTTAAATGATGCATATGAGCTGTATGAAATAATATCAGGAAATCGGCTATATGGCTATCTGACTTGGAGACATCAAGGAAAACAAAAGGGGTTCATGATATAGATGTAGTAACAGCTTTAGCAGCCATGATGGAAGTATTAACAAAGAAAATGAACACCATCACTCGGATAGTGCACATGTTATACCAACCTATACCGATCTGTGAAGACTATAGTACAAATGATATAACTGCAAGTTGCCTCTAGCTTACATTCATACATATCAGTTTGAAGAGGTATAATCTATACCAAATTTCAAGAGGCAATAGGACAATCCTAACTCCAACATACATAATCTCGGTTTGAAGAAATCATCCAAAGTTCTCATGGGCTGAAATTTATTGTTAAGAAAATCAAATTCAGGGCAACTCGTCAGGGTTTTAGCAGCAGTAAAAGAAGAGGTGATAGATCCAATTATCTAGTACGTTACAAAGACTAACACTATATTGTAAAACCAACAAGCTACTTTGAAGAACCAACATGCATCAATCAAGAATTTGGAAACTCAAGGGGAGATATAGCAACTTCATTGTCCAATAGAACACAAGGTACCCTATCGAGCAATAAAGAAACAAATCCACGAAAATAGGTGATAGATGCAGAGCTTTAGAGAATGACATGATTTACAAAACATCAATCAAGTTTGCTATCCCTATACGAGCTTATTTACTATCAGTTCTATTCCCTCAAAGGCCTCAAAAGCAGCATAAAGAAAAACATATTCAGGCCATCAAAATAAAGAGTGGAAATCAGCATAGAAAGGTACCTATCATGGGGGAGGAACAAGTGGTTCAGTCCAAAAAAGAAACAAAGGTCAATCAAGAAGAACATTCAGGTAATCCACTGGTTAAAAAATCGTTCCCGTTAATATACCTTTAGTTCCCAAAGGTTGCAAAACAACAAACTTGAGAAGTGTTTACTATAAAATGTGTACCGCGAGCCTATGGATCGCGTACAAGTAATAACATAGACTAGTGAGTCTAAATTGACGATTCCAGGATGAATGTTTTCTTGATTACACAATAGTCAATTTAATTCTATCAAGGAAACACACACAATTGAATTTGATTTTGAAAGTGAAAGAACATAGTTTTTGAGTTCAATTAATATAACAATAACAAATTTACATGTAAAAACTTTGGATAATAAAAGGGTTGGGATTCATGATTTCACTTAACAATCGTCAAGTCAAAAAACAAATTATTTAATTACAATGTTTGACTCGATTTTCCTATATTAACTTATTGCATTTCTCAAATGAAATTAATCCTAATTGATTGGTTTAACCTATTATATCTCTATGACAATTGAAACTCAAAAATCGCTTTAAATCTTTGTGAAAATAGCTTAATGGGTAATTTAGGGTTAGGAGTATATCTCTATCTTCTACAAAAACTTAAGGCACTACTATTTTTGTTTAAAATGAACAATAATCTCTCAACAATTGCACAAATCACTCAACACAATCATTTATTGGCACATAAATGAGAAACATTAAATACAACAGTAAATACACAAGAACATAAGCATTTTAACATTAAATAACAAATATTGAAATTAATCACACGAGGTTAAGCTACCTCTATTACCCTAACATTAAAAAGCTTAACTCATTGTATAAAAGTGGCACAAAATGGAAAAGTTAGAGAAATACATTACAAAATAGGGAAAATAAATGATGAAATACAAGACAATAGGTGGAATCCGTCCCTTGAACAGATTCTTGAAGATTGCAAGGGCTTAATCTTGATTTTCCTAAAGCCTCTCCACTTTTTCCTTGGTATTCTTCTTCTTTTCATGCTTCTTTACCCTTCTCAATACTCTTCAATGTGGTGCATAATAAAGCCTTTGAAATTTCTCAAAAAGCCTCTTAAACTTGCACAAATTTGCTCGTGTGAGTTGCCCATCGCAAGGGTGCCGTTTAAGTCGGTGAGCCCGCACCTCAGGACCATATTTTGACCGCTTTTTGCTGCTTCAAGTCCTCAATTAATTGCATGCTAGGTCCCTCAACTTTGTCTATTTGGTCCTTGAATTTTGACTTTTATTTCAATCATGCCTTAGATAAATTGCATACCTCTTCTATACTTTGGTCCACAAATTCATGTTTTTGTAACTTTTGGTCCTTTTTCTCTTCATATGCATTGTTTTCCTTCAATAGGGGATTTTTGACCTATAAAAGAAGTAATTACCCAATTGTGAATAGAAATTCCTTCATTTTATCAATATTAAACCCATTAAAGCTTCAAATAAGTGTGTGAAAACACACTCTCGAGTAAGATTATCTACTAGCACAATCAAACAACGTGTGATAAAGATCAACAATATTAGATAATTCCTCAAAGTAAATCTATCAAAAACAAATTGAGCTCATCCAATGTTCTATCGATGTGTGATGCATAGCCACTTTCAATCATTCCCTGGACTTAAAAAAGTTGTAAAAAAGGAAAAAAAACTCAAATCAACGCCAACTCGACCCTTAATGGTCATCTTTTCCCTTTCCTACTCGTGAATTTCACATCTCTAAAAAAAAAAAAAAAAAAATCTTTCTCGAGATGTTAATCTATAAGTTTCTCTAGAATCATTCATTTCTTTTACCACTCTAATTTGGTTAGGTCTCACTGAAAATGTCAACAATCTATACATGTGATAATTCTTCCCCAATGTGGTTCAACATTTAAGCTTATACTAAATAAGTCAAACACACTAATTATTTAAGCCCAAAAATTCAATTACAAATGCACAATTTCTTGTAAGCTTAACAATTATAGCCCATGATTGATCTCACCTCTTAAACGTTCTTCTTAACCTATGTAACGAACTTTAGGTTGATATCTCCTAGATTTTTAACAAACAAAGGGTATCGAGTTTGAGATGCGCTTTCGAACTTACTAACTCAAGTCAAAAAGGCTAATAAATGAGATATAAGATTTAACAAGTACAATGCCCTTTTTGAGCAAGGCAAAAATATATGGGCTTAGATCTTAGCATATGTTCATTACCTAACTTATACTTGTTAGCCAAGGACACTCAACACAAATATAATCAACATGCATGAAATCAACACAATTCTATATGATATTCTTTAACGGCTCGACCACCTCCCAAAAATGATAGAGGAGAGAATGTAGGTTGATGAAAATTTATACATAACTCAAAACCTAGTATCAATTCAAAACTTCCTCTATCAGTCAATAATTTTCACACTAAACAACAATTGGTCATAACTATTTCTCTTAAAGTAACTTAGAATCTTACATGAATAAGCAAATTTTATTTTCACTAAGAGAACTACACACAAATAGAATATTTGATTATAACTTATGAATGAATAACAACTTCAAACATCAAATCATCCTTAACTAGCAAGGTTATCTAAGAGGTCAAACAAAATTGTCACAAAATAAAACATCACTCCAAACATGAAATATACATTGTCTTCAATGTAGAAAAAACATAAACGAAGATGAGGTCATCAATGGAACTTTCCTAATTGGATGGTTATTGAATGGATGCTTATGATAGGCTACTGCCAAACTTGTTGAGAACCATCTCAAACACTACAACAAAAATGATCTTTTACAACACTAAAAAGGTAACACTCATTAATTGAATGTTACCAAAGAGGTCTATCACAATATTTTAACAAGAGAAAGTTGTCATTGGTTAACATAATTGAGCTTTAGCAACATTTTTTAAGTGTATGTTGCCAATGAGATCTTTTACAACGTTTATTGAATATTGCGAAAAGTTTCATTTTTTTGCAACATTTATTTAAGTTATTAAAATTTGGCTTTACAACAACGTTCAGTGCATATTGCCAAAACTCATAATATATAGCATTTTACAACGTTTACTGACTATTGTAAAAGTGAGCTTTTTTTGCAACGTTATTGCACGTTGCGAAAAGTTTCATTTTTCGCAATGTATTTTCGTAATGTTTAATCACTGTTGCGAAAACATTCAAAAAAAAATTACTTTTTACAACGTTTGTTAAATATTGCTAAACATTTCATTTTTCGCAATGTTCAATGATTGTTGTAAAAACATTCCCAAAATTTACTTTTTACAACGTTCATTAAATGTTGCGAAAAGTAGCCCACACCCTTTTTCTTCAAATAGCCAAGATAGAACTACCATTATTCTATGCTTTGACTTCTATTCCCTTTCTCCCACTTGCCATTACATTTTCCCTCAACTTTCAATCGCTGGGAGATCATGGAAAATAAATATGTATAATGTACATGTGGGAAAATTACAACAGAAGTCCCAAATCTTTAAAACTTTAGCAGATTTTTCCAAACTTTTGATTTGTTGTAGCCATCACCCCTAACCTTTCCAAACGTCGCAGGTGAAACCCTTTCAGAAGATTTCCTTCCACAATTCTGTTAGTTGATCAAAAATTTAATTTTGATCACATTTTTAATATTTTAAAAGAGGTAAAAGAGTAAATTTTCATTTATCACATTAATTAATAATTAATTTAAAAAATAAAAACACATTCACGTACACCTGTCTTCTTCCTCCCACCCCCAACTCAAACCCAAAACCCACACCAACCACCGTCACCTCCACCTCCACCTCAATCAAGAGTCATGAGCCTCTTGATTGAAATTAAGGACAACCTGAGTATGGCCACTGCCCTGAAAATGTAAGTGACCTGCAAAGCAAAATCACAAGAAAAGCCTAGAGAACACATAGCACTTCCGTTCAACCTCACAAGATAATCCCCAAGTCCAACCTCACAAACCAATGGCAAATTCTGTGTGTTCAAAACAACAATCTTTCCCCCATTCTTAATGTCCACATCCAATGGAGCTTTCTCACAATTTAGTGCCATTCCACTGCGATGCTCTGCCATAGGCTCGGGCATTTTGATGTCCGTGTCAACCTGTTAAAAAGAAGTCAGTAAATGAACCAGTTTTGTGGACTATTTTGGTATCACCAAAGAACAGGATGACAAGTTCAGTGTCTGGACTATTGTACCACCAAGTGACTACAGCAAAAGGAAATACAATGGCATCACCCTTTTCGATTGCAAGCACATGTTCTTCTTTTTCTGGAAGAACAATTCTAGCCAGGTGAGAGATGAGATATACTTACTGTATAAAAAGGCTATTAGTAAATATTCCCGAGATTTTTGTATTGGTGGAATAAATTAGATCCCATACGTAGAACAATTTCAGCCACCTTTACCTTTTATAGCGGCGTGCCACAAGATCTGTTAGAGAAGATAAATAAATAAAAAAGTGGAAATTACACCACATGTCAAAATATTGATTTTTAGTTACACAAATATCATCCTTCTTCTGACATTACAAATATGGCAATTTATGAAAATTTTGGACTAATTTACCCCTCTGCATAAATGTAATACCTTACAGGTTTTGCATTAATTGTAGATTTGACTAGACAGAATTGTGTCAGGAAAGAGGTGTGAGGAGAATAAAAACAAAGAAAAAAAAAAGCAAGATGAAGGAAGAGAAAGCCAAACGTCGAAGCGCCTCTCACCGAAATCACCGACCCTTTCTCTGCAATCGCTGACCTCACTCCCAGCCTTGGACGACGATCGTCAACGTCGAAATCACTTTCATTGTCAGTCGAATCGCCCGAAGCTGAGCACAACGCCGAAGGTTGTCTTCTCCCTTGCGACTGCCAAAGAAACTGAACAAAGGCGAAGGTAAATCCACCCATCTTCTGACTTCCCACTTTTTTCATAGGCATCTACCCATCCACCCATCTTTTGTATAGTGCATTTTGAGAACCGGGAAATTTTGCAGTTTTACACTTTCGCAGTATGTAAAATGAGATGTAGGGTTTAAGATGGCCATTCATTGATTGTTTATTCTGAATGGTTATTTCTGATTTTTTGTTATTGAGTTTAACACGTATGTTTTCCCCTCCCTGTGAAGCATTGTGTTCGATATTTGTTGAATAGTGGGTGTGACTCTTTGTTGAATAGTGGGTGCGATACTTTATTGAACATATTTTTTGTTCTTACTGAAGCTAGATATATATTTTGTTATATGATAATATTAATGTTGAACAAATAATTAAACAAGGATTCCATAAAATTTTGTGATTTCTTAACGTGGGTTCATGTGTGCAATAATGAGTTCAGTTGTATGGATGCATACTATAATAAGAAGCTATAATTTCTATATTGTGTAAGTGGAGAATTTGAAGTGGCGTTTGCAAAGGGGGTTTTGATGGATTTTTAATTCTCATTGAAGTAATAAAATGTTGTTTACTTTGGTTTACTTTGAAGTGATTGATTTTGTTGAGTTTGAGGTGCAGTTTTGAGTTTGTCCAGCCCAGTCTTATTTTATAACAATTTGAAAATTGTGTTTTGGTTTTGCTGTAATTTTATATTTATGACTTCTATAAGTTATGATTTATGTTCTCATTTAATTGGCAATTTGGCATTCAAATGAGAATTGTGAATCTGTGATTTCGGATACATAATTTATGTTGTTGAAGAAGGTGAAGCTCAAAGCCATATCGTTTATGTTTTCTTAGTTATGTTGAAATTTTGAGTTCTGTAATGTTTCAATATTTTACTTTTTACTAAAATCAATATTAGTTAGATAACCTATTCATCTTGTGTTTGATGAATTGATTTAAAATCATGTATTACCTGAGTGTTGTATTGTACATGAAATTATTTGGAGTCTGGCGACGTTTCGTGATTTGCTTCTAGTATTTGTGAATTGGGTTGGATGATGGAATGATATTAGTTTTGTGAAAAAGTGCTTGCATTCGTTTATGTCTTTTCCTTTATTTTTTTGTTAGTTGCTTTATTTCTGAACAGTTTGTTTTGTGATGGCTATAAAATCCAGTATTCTATATATGAATGGATAGCTTTTGACGACCCACATAGTTATCTTAGAGAGATTTTACGTAATTGGAAGTGATTTAGCAATGATTTAGAAGTTCAATGCCTCCCACTGAACTGTCGTTCCCGACAGTAGAGCTCAGGTTTTCTCGACAGTTAGGCCAACCTTCTTGCATGTTTGGACATCAACTGTCGGTATCGACAGATCATCTGTCGGTACCGACGGTTGTAGTCAGTTTTTCTCGACAGTTGAGTGTGTCCATGCATTAGTGTATTTCATTAAACTGCTATTTATGATACAATATTTTTAAGTTTATCCAGTAACCCCAGTGAGTTTTATGAATGCATCTTGCAGGACACAGGACTGATGGAGTTTGATTATTGTATTCCAGAGGAGGCAAGGTTACGGGCCCACATTTCGCAGAGGAGCAACTTGAAGTATGTGAAGACAGTGATGGACCTTTTCGATGACCGACAGCGCGACGAGTTTCGAAACTCCCCCTCGGGTATCTGGTCAAGGTTGCGGAGATTCAATTCTCTGCCCAGCTCATCCAGCAGCTCGTGTTCAAAACCATTCGCACTGACAGGGTTAACGAGCTCTGGTTCAATGTGCAAGGCAACATGATGAGATTCGGTCTACAGGAATACATCCTTGTGACGGGGTTAAGATGCGGTGTATTCCCGGAGGGTGATGAGTTCGATCGAGTTCTGGAGAGGAAAAGGCTGAAGGAGAGGTACTTCAAATCCATGGAGAAGATATCGTTGGCACAACTCCAAACTACTATTGCCGACCTTCGACGACCCGAGCCGATCGCTACAAGCTAGGGCTCGTGCTAATAGTCGAGGGAGTTTTCAATGCCCCTGATAATAACGTAGGAATTGATTTGCGTACACTATCTATTGTCGACAACCTAGATATCTTTTTTGCCTACCCTTGGGGTAGAGTCGGCTAGCGGCGTTTGCTGTACGGATTTCGAGGTTTCTAGGCAAAGAAATTCCTGAAGGCGAAGAGGAGGCAAGAGAAGGAGGTTACATACACTATTCATGGCTTTCCCATTGCCATGCAGGTATACAAGTTTTAAATAGTAGCATATCATGCTTTATTTGTTTGCCATCATGTAGCATCGTGCGTATCATCTCAATTATTTTATTTCTGTTTGTCTTGATGGAACAGGTTTGGGCGTACGAGGCAGTTCTCGAGATTGGGGAACGTTTTGGTCAGAGAGTTGGGAAACGAATGCCACGATTGCTTAGGTGGTCCGCACGAAAACAACCACAGCATCGTACGTACAATGCATTCTTCAAGAACATGCGAGTATGGATACCACATGTGTTACTTTTGTTATTCACGTTTCGTGTCATTCCTGAAGCTTTTCGTTTCTAATGTATAACCGTACATTGCAGTTGCATGTCTATGCCACACTTCGTCCCACCGATGCTGAGGCGGAACAGCAGTATTTCTCCACTCTCGTGCCGTACGATGATCCTCCGGTGCCTGTGCTGGATGAGATTGCCAGGAATGTTGTGGGGCCGCAGTTTAATGCATCACACGGAGGCAGTGGAAGTGGCGGCCAGTTGGTGAGGCAGGAATCCGATGACGGAGTCTCCAGTGGAGGAAGTGGTGAGGATGAACGTCTAGAGATGAAGGTGCCGATACCGAGGAGAGTGGCGAAGGCGCCAGTGAGCAATCCAGCGTCGGTGCGGATACTTGTAGAGGACAGATCGGTGCATCTTCCACACCTCCAGCGACCCACGTTTCTTCTCCAGTGCGAGGGCCGACGATGGAGACACTGTCAGTTGGCACATCCGGATCAGGCCTCACCAAAGAGGAGGTGGAAGAGCTATTGTTCGACCAAAGAACTCTCTTTGAAATACGACTCCGCACTGTCAAGCTTGAAATCGAACAACACGTGACATCCGAATGTAAAAAACTCGGAGCTTTCTTTGCTACCCTCGTGGCCCCACCTGCTCCGACCCCCGTTGTAGCTGCGATGCCCTTCGATACCGAGGCTGGAGTTTCAGGTAGTATTTCGCAAGATATGAATGTTCAATACATAAACCGTTTGGTTTATATTTTTCACCTATGTTCGACAGTAGCACATGCACCTGTAGCTCACATTTTTTTTCCATACGACAATTGCGAGTTAGAAATACATGAAGGAGAAATGGAGCCTTTCCCGGACGAGCGAGACATGCGAGCAAATACAGGAACTGCACATGTACAAGGTACGTGGGTTATTTATGAGCGCATTGAAACTTGTTATTTGACGGACTTTGTATGTTGTGGAAGTTGGGAAACCTAATGTATTCACACAGTTTTCATGTTCTCATCAACAGATGGAGGAGACATCGCGGCTCGCCCGGACAACGTACACGACCCACTGCCCGTAGCAACCGACGAACAGATAGGTACGTTGTCATGTGCTACGATTTTTTCCTACTATATTCGATGGGAATTATTTTTCTCATTTTCTTTCTTCCTGTACGCTTCCATTATCTTCCAACTGCAAGCGTCGAACACATATGCAGTTATATATGTGTTGTAATATCAGATGGAGGAGCCATGGAGCCCTCACATGCGGCCCTGAGCAACGATGCTGACTTACAGGGTTGCGATGTTACGGATGGTGATGGTAAGTTCATTCTCTGCATCACTTATTGTATGTTACGTATGGTACGTGAAGGGCATTTATGGTCACTAACTCCCCCCTCCTTTTGAATTCTCGTAGGCGATCTCGCTGAAGTCCCTGTTCTCTCCAGTATAGTCGAACCAGGACACGGAGTTCCTACGACGAGTCGCGCTCGGCACGGGTGCGACGTCCAGCTCCTACGGCCAGGACTCCGTATACAAGGGCGGCGAAGCGAACAAAGAAGTAAAAGGAGTATGAACTATTGGGACAGCACGAGGATGGTGTTGTAGTTGGTAATACCCTGTCAGCGATTTGGTGGAGATGATGACGGATGTTAACTTGTTGGATAAATAACTTTTGTTTGAATTCGTTTTACATTACATTTTAATTACTCTTGTGTATCATGGTGATACGTGGACAGATTCCTCATATTTTATGTTGCTTGGCTGATCGGTAGTTGTAGTGTTTATGAATTGTGTCTGGTATTTTAATTTTGTTGATTGTATCAGTCAGGTTCATTTTGTTGTTCGGTATATGTTTTTGTTGGACATATTGTGTGCGCTTATTTTCTTTTGGAGGAGGGGAACAAGCGTATGCAACATGTCAATTTCCCAAAATACTTTGTAAGTACTGTTTTGTTGATATTGTTGATATTCAATCCAATCTTATTATAGATGTAGTAATATACTTCGAGTCTTTAAGATTTTCTAATTTGTGTTATGTTTCTTACACCCGTGTTGCTTATGTTAAATAGTGAATGTTATATTTGATAAATTTATGTAGTGGACATAATATGATGTAAACACTGTCATAATATGCTTTGAATACATGTGCAGGTATGTGCGCATATTTTTCGTTGCATGCTTATGTATGTACTTATCTGTTGTTCTAATTATATCTAGTCTTCACTATAGCTTTAATCGGGGACGATATTATTATGATAAATTCTCAAAGTAAGGCATTAAGGCACATACATGAGATGCAACGAGAAGATGAGTCGTTACAAGTGTCAAGAGCATGACAACCACGGTAAAAGTAATTCATAAATCAATGAATTGAGTAAAAATAATTATTTCGTTGTTCGTCTTCCATATGTGTTGCGACGATGACCCGTACGTGTGAGAAATTATACCATTACAACCATTGCAAATTAAAAGTAGCAATTTGATTGAGCAGTTTTTTGTTGCAGATATGGACATTTCCTTAATTGTGCACATGATTAAAGAGTGTTTAACATTGTACTAAGTATGAGGAAATGGGGGATAAAGATACACTTCATTTATTCAACCATCACACCAAGTACATTTCAAATTTACAAGGAGATTGGACTTGGTGGTTGGGTAGATGGAGACCATAATTGCTTCCCCTTCAATTAGCTTATAAATACTGTGGGACTTCATTCTCACTTACAAACAAGTTCCTTCAAGACCATTGTCACCCATTCACCTTCTCATAGACACTTATCATTCCTTCAGTACTACTATACGTTCACGTAATGAGTACTTCCACAGGAAGCAACGAACCGTTGAACATGAACGAGCCACTGCCAGTTCTTGGTTCATCTCCGCTTTTTCCAATTTATATTTCGTCAGATGAGGAGGAAGTTAACCCTCGTATTGGGAGGGAAGCTATTTCCCCTATTCCTTTTCCCAACTTAGAAGTTGTTTCCAACGAGGGTGCGCAATCACCGAATGGAGTCCTCAATGAGGAGTTTGAGCTGGATGCCGGATACGAGGGGGATTTCGACGATAAGGACGACTGGATGGCGTACGATCCCCCAAATGCGGTAATTATCATCTCTTCCGACGAGTCAGGTGAGGATAGCGGGGACGGTGGTTCAGTTGTGGACGACGACTAAAGTGACACCTATGGAATGTAGTGAATAAGTACTGTATAGTAAGGTATTTCGTAGGGATGACTTTAGTTAAGACAATACCAAAAAGTCCACGTGAACATGTCCCTAACATGCAATTTGTGTCATGTTTTTTGCGTTTTTCGGTCGAACTGTCGAGAATTACTGAGACTATCTGTCGGGTACGACATGTCAACTGTCGGGCAGTGAGGATAATATGTACAAAAATGGTTATGTATTTTGCAGTATGTAAAACGGCTATTGTGAAAGGTGTGTATCATGGACTAACTTTAATCCTTGATTTACGATGATGCAAATGATTGTACATTTCTTCGGGATTCAAGATTGCGTTTTGCACTACCTTTAATTTCGATTTAAGATGATGCTAATGATAGTAAATCTGTAGGGGGATAGAAGATTGCGTTTCGAAATGGAAAAAAAAATATATGTACAGTATCAAACATTTTCCGTTCTCGTGTTTAGAGGTCACAACACGTATGTGTGACGCAGACCGTGAGTGCAGTGCAAGGTTCTGTCAACTATCGAGAATAAGTAACACATCTATCGGGACCGACATTTGAACTGGGCGGGATGTTTACTACGTGCTGGACAGAGAGTGAAATTTTTATGTGCACAATAGGATGCGCAACATGCAAGAACATTAGTGATCACAAACTGTAAATCATAACTTCCTAATGTTCGATGTAGTACGGAATAATTAACATACAACGTCTATTAACCTGCAAATCTTTAAGGAGCATGTGATACACGGGGGTTTGAATACGTGGTCCGATTATGACCAACTCTACTACAGCAGGTACATTTTCTGGTAGACCATGCATACTCATACCTAGAACGCTTACGGCGGGTTGGTGATCTACCTGGAAGACGACGTACGAGTGGTAGGAAGATAGGAGTACATGTAATTAAGCTCGGAACAACCCAATTCACTTTCCTCGGAACAGGATATATAGTTTCGCTGTAGGCACTCTTCCAGTAGTCCGATGAATAATAACGGGAGCAAAGCTCGTACAACGTCTTCCCTCTAAAGTAAGCAGCACGACTTGCATGAACACATGGCATACGGTTTAGTTGGAACTCACGACATGTGCAGGTTTCTTCGGACAAGTCAACTATGTCCGTGTCGTTGGATATTCCAACCTGCGTCAAGTTGTTTGTCAGGACATGGGCTCGAAGCCTAGTTCCATTTTCAAAAGTCGTCCGTAGCTCGTTCTCCATCCTTGGTGTCAATAAGGTACTGCATTCTTCCGCATTTGCTCGACGTTCGTAAAACCACTTCTGCATAGTACTCCGAATGTGTTCAACCAAGCAGGTTATCGGTAACGACCGGGCTTCTCTCAACATCGAGTTCAATGACTCTGCATTGTTGTTTGACATAATATTGTAACGGTGTCCAATAAATAGTGCTCTGGACCAAAATGAATATCACGCTCGCTCTAAGCACGCGTGCGCTCTTTCGCTCACTCTACGAATCTGTCCCATGAGTCGTTCGAAGTCCTCGACCCAAAAAGTTGTAGCAGCTCGTTTGAATAGAAATAATAGGCTTGCGTTGTTATACCGTTGTATTAGGTTCTTTTCCATATGCCATATACAACAACCATGCCGAGGCGACGGAAACAACTGAGAAATAGCTTTCTGAATACTCTTTTTCCTGTCTGAAACGAACACGAGTTCTTCGGAATCCCCTATAAGGTCTTTCAAGTTCGACAAAAACCACTTCCACGATTTATTGGTTTCAGCATCCACGATCCCCCATGCCAACGGATAAATCTGTTTGTTACCATCTTGGACAGTTGCCACTAGGAGTGTACCTTTGTATAGACCTTTCAAGTGACTGCCATCAACACAAATAACGGGTCTCAAATACTGCATGTATCTACGAATGCTTGCACCAAAAGCTACGAAGAAGTAACGAAACCTATTACAAGAATCAACTTCGATGTGGGTAACGGTCCCCGGGTTACTTTCTCCTACGACGTGACAGTACGAAGATAATTTCTGAAAACTGTCCCTTGGTGTACCATGTAGCATATTTAAGGCATGGAGCTTCCCCCTACGTGCTTTGTTATAACTGATTTTCACACCAAACTCACGTTCCATATCACGTGCAATATGAGTAGGCGGATATGATCGGTATGGAGTATCCAATTTTCCCAAAATGTGCTCCTCAATTACAGCACTAGTGGCATGTCAATGTGCGTTACGACGAAAATCAAGGGAACATGTGTGAACTGCAACGAACTTACGGATCATGAAGATTGCAGATTGCTTGACAGTAGAAGCACGTAGCATCCACTTGCAATTATCATCCACACAGACAACTGTTAACATTTTCAAGCTTGACCTGCTTACCCGGAATTGGAACTTCTCTTGCAAAGCAAAGTACATGAAGCTTCGAGTACAACTGTTTCTTGGCAAAGAATATTTGCTTCTCGGCGAGGACCGATGTATTTTACAGCTGTAATCCACTCATCTGTGCATGAACGTCTGGAATTTGATGACATTGTCTCGTCTATTTCAGCAATAATAGCACAATCTGTACCATGTAATGGGTTCTCTAAGTGTTCGGCGGATGCTGCAGCCTCTATACGCTCAATTGGAGGTTCGGGTGGTTCGGTTTGCGACACACTGTGCTGATGATTCATCTCGTCATGTTGTACATTCAGTGGACATTCCATTGGGCCGAACAAGTTCCCTTCACAGTTTGCATCTGTTGCCATACCAACAATCGGGAGCTCGGATACCAAATATGTGATGCAGAGTGCAGTTTCCTTATGAACAGATATGTACCACTGTAGATCCTCATTGTCGCGTATCTCTGCTGAAGGTAGATTCAAGTTCGGGACTTTGAACTTCAATTCGATTGCATTGCGGGATTCAACGACACCAAGTTTCTCCTTCAATCACAAGTTCTGCTACGGTAATACTTCTCGACACTAAAATGGAAGTGGTTTTGTCCCCTCTCCACTTCCATTCATCATCTGAGTGAACGAAGTTTCCTCCATGCGACACGATGAATCTGAAATCATGACTCATACCTGAAATGTTGTGACTGCAAAAGTGAGAATTCTACACATTCATATGTCGACATTTCATAACATCAAATTGGCACACGAAAATACTTACATCCATGTACTACCAAAGATATAAAAAATGATCAATTTTCAGGTGTCGAAATCGACAATTACATTTTCTATCCCGACAGTCAGTAAATGTCGAGTTCGACAGTTAAAATGTCTAACCCGACAGTTTCCAAGATACTGCTCGACAGTTCTACTGCCATAACTTTCGAGAAAGATAAATTCCATGTGCTTCACTGTTTGACGAATTTATTGAAAACAGTAAAGGCCGTAATAAATTCTGAACTACAATATCACTGTATCTTTTTAGAAATGAACAAGGTATCACTTAATGCTTCATTAAATGTTGAATTATATATGGAATACTTCACATTTTCTATATAATATTGGTATAATTTTTCTTTCTAAAATATACCAAAAATTAACTACATCAATGAATAAGAGATTGAAAGAGTTCATTTAAATATGATCATATTGTATTGAACATTTAAAGTAGTCAACTATAACATGAGATGAACTTTTTTCTACTACCTCACCTTTCAAATTTGTCAATGGCTTTCCTTGTTTCCTTGTTGATGATGGAGTGGAGATGATGAAGAAGAAGCTCTTTCAATTCGTATGTGTGTGTGTATTTTCTAAAGATTTCACTCCTTTTTTAATCAAAAAAAATCTTATTATACAATATAATATCATATCTTCAATATTAAATTTAAAGCAAAAATAAATTAATCACATCATAACATTAATTGCATTCAAATCAAGCATTTATTGCTCCAAAAAGGTGTTAAAGGGTAAAGTGGACATTTTGTAGGGAAAAATTGACATTCTTGGAAGAAATTGGTGAATGTCCAAATTTTTTTTGCATTTTCAATTTTAGTGACATTTGTGTAAATTTCCCATAAAAAAAATTAGGCCCAAGACTCTTGATTGAGGTAGAGGTGGCTGTGGTTGGTATGGTTTTTTGGGTTTAACTTGGGCGTTGGGGAGGGTGAGGGGTGAGAGGAAGAAGACAGGGGTGTGTGTATTTTTTTATTTTTTATTTTTTAATTTAATTATTATTTAATGTGAGAAATGGAAATTTACTCTTTTAACCCTTTTTAAAATAATAAAAATGTTGTCAAAGTTAAATTTTTAGTCAACTGGCGGAATTATGGATGAAATCGTCCAAAAGGCTTCACCTGCAACGTTTGAAAATGTTAGGTGTGACGGCTACAACAAATCAAATGTTTGGAAAAAGTCTGTTAATGTTTCAAAAGTTTAGAGCTTCTACTGCAATTTTCCCTATATACATTGATAAATATATTGGTAAGATTGAAAAGCAACCGAGGTGAATATATTGATTTTGGATTGGAGCCGATTAATTTGGTTGTTGGTGGTGAAAGATAACGTTGGATTGAACCCGGAAAACACCGATTTGAAGATCTTTGGAGCAAGTTTTCGCAGCAATCAAATAGTACTTTATGTAATTATTACTTTTATTTTATTTAAGATTACCATATTTTTTTTAGCAAATTGAAGATTGGATTATGCGTGTGTTAGTTGACAATACACAATTTAGGGAATTAGCTATATTGATGTACAATTAAAGGCAATTCACATTTTATTTTGAGAGAGCAAATTTTGCCTTAGTTGTTCTATCCTACTATAATAATAATAATGTTATTCAAATAATTTTAGAAAATTGTGGATCATATCCTAGAATATTGATTTAACATTTATGGCTTATTGTCCTTCCCCAACGTTTTAGGTCTATGACCCTATGTTATGACTTTAACAATTAGTTCTTCCTTTTCATCTCCATAACCTTCTCCTTCTTATTCTCTATTCTTCAATATGTTCATGTTAAAGCTACCTACAATAAAGTGGAGAAGTTTTTGCTTGATAAGTTAAATTGTAAAGCATCTTTTTCAATTTAACGTATGATTAAATTTTATTAATATGATTAAATTAAATATCATTTTATTAATAAACATCTTGTCAATCCTTTATGTGCATTAATGTTTCCAAAACATTTTCTTTTAGTCGGCTCTTGTCCTCGGACAAAACCCCACTTGCGATTTATATTTTTATAGATAAAAACATCCTGTTACTCTTGAGTGTAATATGTGGTATACACAATAAATTATACTTAAATGTCAATCATACCTAAAAATGAAATTTTCGATGTTGCTTCTAAAGCTGATATGATATAAGATTGTTCATGGTTATGAAATCACTTTTGTTCACATTTCTTATTATTGAAATAAAAAATAAAGAAATAATGAGTGTCATTTACTCCTTTTACGTGAATGGTAAAAATATATGCTAATTTATCTTAATGTCTTCTATGTCATGCTAGCGTTTTTTGCATTATAAGTTACTGTGCATATTTTGAGTTAAAATTTTATTTGTGAACTTTTAATCAAATGTTGTAGATAAAGTTAACGATTTTATTTTTGGTATGTTTCATTTCTAAAAACTATAAAAGATTACTTTTGATTATTTTGAAAATTTGTCTAATGACGTATATATATTGACATGTTACGAAGTTTTAAAAATAAAAATTACAAATAATTGTTGAACCAAATTTTACTATGGTGAGCTTAATTTTATTTAGTGCTCTTTGCCCACGATAGCACCTCATAAAGTACACAAACAATTTTAATTTATTAAGGACAGTTATTTAACTTTAAGATCATGGGCACCGATGCCGTGAGCAATCAAGGGATTATTTCCTCCCATCAAATCAAAAATTTGCAAAGCATTAGAGGTAAGTAAAGCTTCCTCGTTTTCATGCGAACGTCATATGATTAAATGTATAAATGTGTTATCTTACTTGTCCTTATATGAACATGATATTTAATTATTATGTTTTAAGTCATAAAAGTTTCATACATTTCAAAATATACCAATGCATTTATAAGCATACATGAAGTTTTAAAAAAGTAAAAAGTTTCCAAATGTCAATAAGTCAAGTAATATTTTAGAAAGATATATATTCCGAATGTTTTTGTTAGGGGTGTATGTCTATACCATTGAAGGTGTGAGTGAGAAATAGCGCGTGAGGGACCGACGTACCAAACCAATGTTCAAAGTTAATGTTAATGTTAATCGCTTTGTGATACTATCGGTAGATTCAATCATGTTCCAAATAGTATTGCTCCCTGCATTTTGATTGGTAATAGGCGATATATAAAGTGATCTCATGACGTTAAAGTTAAGGTTTTTAAATAAATGAAAGAAAGTGGATACATATTGAGAAATGCCTTTTGTTTTAAAGAAATTCAATGCATATCATAAGCATATATGATATACATGAGGTTTGCTTATTGAAGTTTAACTCATTCCACGTTGTCCTTCCCCATTTTCAGTTGATGATGACAAGATGATACGAGATGACGACTTGTGATAAGACGAACTTAGGATAATATTGAAATATTGAATTCATGTTATAAAAAATGTTTACATTCAACTTTATTGTCCTATATTTTATCAAGTGCAAATTATTTCATATTAGTAAGTCATTAATGTTTATGATGTTGAAGAAAAATATAATCGTCTTTCCCTACTATTTCATTTTTTTCTTATAATCATAAATGCCGAACTACCATTTCATTTTCTCTTATAATCAAAGATGATTAGATTTTTCTTCAACATGTATCTAGATCTAGGGTGTTACATAATTACTTGAACTTACACATTCAAATATTTGTGAATTGAATAGCATGTTAACAAAAGGAGGAAATATATACATTTATTCATGATTTTTCTAGTTATACTTATGAAAGTGAAGCCTTTAATGTGTTTAAATTATAAAAGGCCAAAGGCGAAAATCAATTAGGAAGAAAAAAAAATTGAAGTGAAAGAGGTGGAGAAAATTTCTCAATTGAATCCAATATATTTCTTGAACAAAATTGCATTTGACACCAATATTCTGCACCACACACACCTGAATAAAATGGTTTGACTGAATTGATTAATGCTATGTTATTAAAATGCTAAATTACTTTTAATTTATTGGATGAAGTTTTACTGAGTGCATGTCATGTAGTTAATAGGATTCCTTTGAAAAAGAACAAGGTTTCTTCATGTGAAATATGAAAAGGAACGAAACTAAACATAAGATATTTCGAAGTGTGAGAGTGTCATTCTTATTGTAAGAACACAAATCCTAAAATAACCAAATTATGTCCTAAGGTATGAAATGTATCTTTGTAATATATACTTCAAATAGTAAGATCTATCGGTTAATAAATTTAGAATCCAATTTAATAATAGAATCAAGGATGTAGAGTTCTTTGAAAATGTATTGGCAATAAGAAATTCTCAAAAGCCTAATGAAATTCAAAAAGACATTATCATTTCTAGATAATCACAAGCATAAAATTCTTCAAAAGATGTTGAACAATCAAGTGAACCTCGAACAAGCAATAGAGTTAGAAAATAAAAGAGTTAGGATCAGATAAAATGAACTCCCAACTTATTTTTCTCTACTTGGTTGATAGAGATAGGAAGAATGTTGTGAGAACAATTTCTTTTGTTCTTCAAGTTGAAAGTTATCCTAAAATTTATAAACTAAGGTATTCTAGGGATTGTATTTTTATTTTTTTATTTTTTTTTTTTGTAAAAGATGCAACAAACTATTATATCTAATAATATTAGAAAACTTTTCATTTTACTAATAACACTTGAGAACTTGTCAATTTCCCACAATGATCAAAATCTATTGATCGTAAGTGGGTGTCTAGAAGAAAATACAATTTCGATGATACTCTCAATACCTATAAAGCTAGATTAATAGCTAAAGAGTATTGATAAAAAGAAGGAATTAAACTATTTCGACACCCGTAGCTAGAATAACCTCAATAAGGATTTTATTTATATTAGCATCTTCTCCTTCTTTTCTTTAATTTATATGTTCATCAAATGGATCTAAAAACAACATATCTAAATAAGAATCTCAATAAGGAGGTCTATATGAAACAATGAGGAAAGTTTGTTCAACCAGAAAATGAACATAAAATATGCAAATTAATTAAATTTTTATATGGATTAAAACAAGTACCAAAAAATGGCATAAGAAATTTGATCCTACTATCATGTCATATGATTGTGTTCATAACTTGGTTGATAAATTTTTATATACTAAAGTATGCAATAATATTTATATATTTGTGTGTCTCTATGTCAATGATATGTTAATAATTAGTAATAATATAAAAGGAATTAAACAAACCAAGAAAAAAAAACAAAATCTATCTTACACATTCAAAATGAAGGATTAGATAAGTGGATAATATCCAAAAATTCAAATTAAAAAATGATAGAGGGGATTATTCAGTAAGCTATTCGAATCATGTTGACAATATAATAAATAAGTTCTAATATTTGAACAATAAAGAGGTAAATATCCAATTTGATCCAAGTATCAAATAAGTAAAGATCAACTCAAGAGCAAAAGCACAAATTGCATATACAAGTGCAATTGGAAGTCTTATATACACAATATAATGTACAAGATCAGATATTGTATTTTTTCTGTTATTATACTAAGTATGTTTATTAGCAATCCAACTTTAGAACATTTGAAGGTCATTTAAGGATTCTTGAAGTTAAATAAAACCAAAAACATTGGACTACAATATCAAAAGTTCCCAACAATTCTAAAATGATATATCGATGCTAGTTAGATATCCAGTAAGGGAGAAAATTATCCTCCAAGTGTACGGATCATAATAAGTAGTAAAGTGGACCTAAGAGTCCGGGTTGTCGATCCAATGAGGACTATACTTTAACACTTAATTCAATTTTCTTTAACCACTACTTGATGGGAAAAAATGATGATCAATTGTGATTTTTGATCTAACTACTTAAAATGAGAATGGATACAACAAAAAGTGACTTAGAATTCAAGCAATAAATTGATATTAGGGAGGAAAAACTTTACTTATTGGTCACCTTTACTTCTAATATCGAGATTCATAAAATCTAATGTAGTGTTCGGTCGAATTCTTCTATTGTATTTAACTTATCCCTCTCGAATTCTCATTGAGTTTATTTAACTACTTCAATCACATATCTCTATGCGAACTAAACTTAGTTAAATGCACTAATAGTTGTAAAAATTCATTTATGACCACAGCAATTAATATAGGTATCTCTACACGTTATATTAACTTACCAAATTTTAATATGTGGTCTAAATAAGAATCTGCGTCTATACTCAATTATTGTTCACGAAATCATTGAATAATTGGTCAGAAAATTCAAAGCATTGAGAACATGATTAAAATCCAAACATACAATGATAACGAACAAGAATCTCAAATAAAAGAAATAAAGGGTCCCAAATAGATTACATTGTTTGCTATAAAATTAGATTTAGCTACGCATAGTAATGAAAGAAAAACAAGAAGTTATTATGGACGACATCACCGGATTTTGAATAAGCATATAGAATAAGATACCAATCTTGCACTAAAAACTTCTTCCTCTTCCAATTTATGTTTCAAAACTTGGATTGCCTAATATTTTCCTCCCTTGAATACCTCCTTTCAATCCCCAATTACATGTGTTTTCCTCCAATGAGTAGATTCAATCCTTTGATCTTTTGTCCCCTTGAATTCTCCCCATTTTCTCCAATATCTTTTAGTTGTACTGATGAATAATAGAGGCTCTCCATGTGTGACTCCCCCCCTCCCCCCAACAAAGTGTGAGAAATTTCGTATTTATAGGTGCCTTGCCATATGTAGAAGGTAGAGTTTTTGTCTGGACTCGAAAAGTGCCAAAATTTAGCTCAGATTATGGCTTGGGCGGCACCACGGTGTCGTAGCGCCGCATCAAAAATAGGTGGTGGCACCACACTCAGAATCTCCCGGAGCCACAGCGCCTTGAACCTAGGATCGTAACACTACCTTCGGACAGACAGCACCTCTTTCAATATTTTTATCATAACTTTTTCTCCTAATTTCGAATTGAAGAGATTCAAGATAAGTTGGAAAGTTTGCTCAATGGCGTCGTTAGCAATTGAATCAATAGTCAAAGGCTAACGGTACTCCTTTGGGTCTCAGCAGCAGCAGCCTGGAGCGATGTTACAGCAACATTCAGGCTATAACTTTGCTTTAGATATCATTTTCTATGTCAAAATCGAGTCTCAATGTGAGGCAAAACGGTGCATAACTTTTTTTCGGTTTGAACTTGATGTGTGATCATACTTTGATTATATTTAATCCTTTTGATGTCTTTCTTTATCCAATTGGCTCTAAGAACTCTTGAATCTTCATCGTGAAGTCTGACACAACTTTTGAGTATATGCACTTTAGTCCCCGAATTTTGGATCAACTTAACCATTTTCTCCAATTTTGTCAACTTTTGCTTATTTCCTTCAATTTCTTGTACTATCATTGAATTTTACCTATTCAATACCAAATGCAACAATTTAGACCATAATTCGTCCAAGAAGCAACTAAATGTCATCGTTTTAAAATTTTGAATAAGTGTATAAAATGCACTTATCAAAAATAAATCTATTTCAAGTTGAGTGTTCACTCTTTAAGGAAGGTAATTTCTGAAAAGTCTCAAAAATAAACATGCATTACACATTTAAAACTTTGTTATTTGTACACTAACTTTTGACACCTTCGTTGACATTTGCATTGTTGTCAAATGTCAATCGGATGGAGAAATTGTTTGAAATTTAAACTGTTCAATAAGGTAATATCATATGGTAAAGTGTACACCATAGTGTACATGTAGCAATGTTCACACATTTAACTATGAAATCCAAGTTTGTAGCACTGACCGAAATAGAAAAAGAGGCTGAGTGACTTATGGACCTTCTTTATAAAATTCCTTTGGGTGCAAAGAATATTTTGTCAATGTCTATCTTGTGTAGTAGTCAAGCCACCTTAGCATGAGCATAGAGCAAAGATTATAACAAAAAGTCTAGATATATGAGTATAAAACATGATTATCTAAGAAAATTAATTAAGCATGGAGTAATCTCTTTCACATATGTGAAATCCAATAAGAACTCAACTGATCCATTGACTAAACATCTTATAAGAGAATTAGTAAGATCATCATCGAGAATGATGGGGTTGAAACTCCTTAATTAAATATTCATCAATGATGGCAACTCTACCTAACTATACTAAATAAGTGTACATCTAGGTTCGAGGGTAAAAACAAGTCATTTATAAGTGGATAGTTTTAGCACTGTATATACTTTTAAAATCCTACTCTTAATAAATTGTGCTGGTTGTTAGAGTTGGGGGTTGGGTTTATAAAACTCTTAGTGAAGTTCGGTACGGGGTATAAGTATCTCTAAAAGTAAAAAAGATACTAGAAAAACTTCAAATGTGTGAACTTTGAAGTAGTGTCGCTTCAATAGAGAGTTAGAGTGTCTCTTAAAATTTCAGCAAATAGAATAAGCGCAAGACCATAATAAAGCTAAGCCAGTTTGAGTAACCTATGAAAATCATAGAACTTGTGTGTGTGTTTTTACCGGTATTACCACAAGAAATAATTGGTTCAACTATCATGCTATATGGAATTTCGATGATATTGTTGTTAAGATTCAAATCAAAAGATATCTAAACCTTATATATAAGTGTTGCAAGTTAAAATTTGTGATCAATATAATTTTCAACAAGTGAGAGATTGTTATATCTTCATTGTTCATAATTTTAGTAATTGGGCCTAAAAAGGAATGATTTGGCAAAGGCAGAGTTGGGCCTCAAAAAAATTGAATTGGTGGTGGAGTGATCATGTGTGCACATGAGAATATACCATGCCTGCGCATGGCATTTAAATTGAATACCCGAGGCTAATTCTTTTAAATCATGCATTCGCATAGTTCAGAAAACAAGTCGTTAAATTTGAATTTTTTTTGTTTTTTTTCATGAAAATTTTGGCACCAATTCGTGGTTTGTGGTTGAAAATTTATAAATATGTGATAATCTTTCAACTCTAAATACAAGAAATCACTGTTCTCCCTTTGAGTTAGGGGTGGGCAAATCTCCCGAACCGAACCAACCCAATCGAACCCGAACCAAACTAAATCGAATCCGACGGTTCTTGTCAAATTAAATACCCGAACGGGTATCTGAATTGCGAACCGACGGGTACGATTCGTTTCTCGGTTCTAGACCAAGAACCGAATAAGAACCGAATATTTCTAATTTTTTTTATATTGAGTAAATCAAATTATTTTAATTTTAATTTTTTCTAAACAAATTATCAATTTCTAAATCCAAATTTTTGGCCCAATAAGTTGTTTCATTTCTAATTTTTTTAATTTTTGGTCCCATTACCCATTTTATTGTTTCATTGCTTAGCACAACAAGGTCCAATTCACTAAATAACTCTAAATACCTACACTAAAGTGCATAACGTTGTCTCAACTCTCGCACTCACTCTCGCAGCCTCGTTGACATTTCAAAACCTATACAATCGTCGGCCGATTTTGTGACCTCCGATCGAAGTTGCAACCTCCGCCGACCAAAACTTTGACCGTAACGATCATTTGAACAAGATAATTTATGGCATTCCAAAACCATTGAATATATCATTAGTTGTATTTATATAATATTGTTATAAATGTTAAAAATTTTAATTATAGTACAAAATCGAACCGAACCAAACCGAACTGGACCGAACCCGAACAGTTCCATAATTATATTTGGACCCGACGGTTCCATTTACTAGATACCTGAAAATTTTGTTCCGAACAGAACCGACCCGCGCCCACCCCTACTTCGAGTGAAATCACTACGGTATATATATTTATCGAATTTTTCGGAAGAATCACTTTTGCTTTAGTGTTTCTTCATTAAAATCTTGTCATATCTTCTAAACTATTTGTCGAAAATCCTAAAAGCAATTCAAATGGATGCAAATATCGCTTTTAGGAAAGCGTATCGTATACGTGTTTTAGGCCTCACTTTATTCTTTATATTTGGTTCGTGTTTTCCATCTCCATCTTCTCGTTTTTCATATTTTTCTCGCAAAGCGATATTTTTTGTCTCCTTCGCAGTGGCCGAATACACATTCATATTTCTCAATTTTTTTTCCATTAAACGATTCACATAAACTAGACACGCAGTCTACCAAGCAAGAGTATGGTAGGAACCCTGTGGAAAATAACGAAACCCTAGAAAACATAATCAATGATACAATATCAAATGAATAACATAATGTGCAGGAAATAGCCTGCAGAAAGAATCTCTAACTTATAAAACTATAAAACCAATGGATGACAATTATATTCAAAGGTCAACAAGACATCATAACCTTAAACTCATCGAAATTGAGTAGTCCATCCCCATTGATATCGAAATGAGCTATCATCAATTCGCATTCATCAATGGTTTTGTACTCTCCTATTCTACTAAGCATTCTTTTTAAACTCTTCGGTGTTATACATCCACTCCCCTCCATTTCGTACATCCTAAAGGCCTCCTTCAAGTCTCTTGTCTTTTCTTCTTCTTCTACTCCTTCGACTAACTTCATGAAATCCTCTACACACAACAACCCATCTCCATCCGAATCCATCAACACGACGGCTGTCTCCGCCTCTTCCAAGGACATTACCCCACCGATTAAGTTCGCGCACTTTTGAAGCTCACAAGGCGATATTTTTCCATCTCTATTTTCATCGAAGTGGTTGAATACACGTTCATATTGCTTGTATTTGTCCATTAAACAATTTGCGAAAACTATGCTCAGCCCCGAACAGTTGACAAAACTACCAAGCTGGTGTACACTAGGACCACAATGAATTTCAGGTGGTGGAACGGTGAAATGTGTAGAGATCAAAATGCCAAGAAAACGAAGAAAATAAGCTATTAATAACACGAAAACGTGTCAGGTCGACCACAATTTTATTAGTAACGTCCCTGAGCAACTGTGAAGTCAAATATGCTCCGAGCTTCTCCAAGAAACGAGAGAGAGAGAGAGGAGAGAGAGAGATTTGAGCAATAGAAGAAAAGCCCAGCAATTTTTGAACACGAAATGGCTTCATCCAGTAGTGTATATATAGGCACTTATCAGGTACCTGATAAGAACGCGTAATAGGGATGACCAAACCAAAATAATAGAACTTGTACAAAGGGATGTTAGCTGTTGGATTAAAATAAGTAAAGAAAAGAAGACCGTTGATTCATTCATATTGTACAAGTCCAGCTTTGAAATCAACAAGAAAGTCATGCCATTGGGAAGAGAAGACAAATACGTAGTCAAAACGGTTAAGAATTTGTATAAGATGATCTCGAAGGATTATAAATTTTATTGGGCTGTAATGACTAAGTCTAAATATAAGTCAGTCGATGTATAGGTATGGCACAACATGCATAAGAAGAGAAAATTTAGATTAATTTGTGCGAGTATACTGATTCGTGTGAAATTTACACTTATCTAAATCATCAAGAGTGACTTTTCCTTATTAATATATTGTGAATTTGATGTTTAATTATTTTTTTTTTTAAATATATTAGGAGAAAACTCGAGATTGAAGCAAATGTTGACTAAGAAGGACGAAACTGAATGAAATCTGCAATTTCGGGATCAAATTTCATAAACTAGAAATTGGAGAGGACAAGGGCAGCAAAACTGATGAACTCAAGGACTAAAATGCACTATATGTGAAAGATGAGGCGTTGGTGAAAATATTATTTTACTTGGTCCTTGGAAATGCACTGGGAATGAAAAGTCAAAGTGGACATGGATTCTTTTTTAGGTTACGAAGCTGCCGGCAGTTTGGGGATTATGAGAGGGAGGGGGTGGGGGTGTAACAGGGGACGGCAACAGCGGCAGAGAAAAAGAATTCAAGATTTGTTGTGAATTAATCAATTGATAATTGTTTAAGAATTTGGGGAATTAATAATGTATCCTTAGGGTTGGGTAAAACTTTCGAACCCAACCGATCGAATCAAATTAAACAATTCTTCTTAAATTAAATATTCAAACGAGTATTTGAATCGAGAATTGACGGATTCGATTTGATTCTCAATTCTAGATCAAGAATCGAAAAATCAAATAAGAAATAATTCTCCCTAATTTTTTAAATTTATTTATTTAAAATAATTATTATTTATTTTTTTTCAAAATAAATTTGCTAACTAGTTAATTTAACTCAAACCTAAAAATATGATTTTCCTATTTTTATTTTTCAGTCCAAGCCCAACTTAATCCATTTGAGCTAAGTTTTTAACCAAATCTGTTATTCTAATGTAGTGACATTTCTATCGTTCTAGATAAATCGAATTGAAACTCGATAACACTTTTCTTAATTATTGTCAGCTCGTTATCTTTCTCTTCCTATGATTTTAACAATCAAATCTATAAAGAATTTAGCAAAAGGAGGCGCAAAAGACATATAAGATTGGCTTACGTCATTTTATAAGAGTTAAAATTGAACATGTTATTAGTTAAATTAATGTAACTTTATAAATATTAAAAAAACTAATTATAGTATAAAACTTGAGAACCGAATCAAATCGAATTGAACCATATGAAACTAAACCCGAACAGTTTCATAGTTAAATTTGGATCCGACTATTCCACTTACTAAATACCTGAAAATTTCGGATCCGGCTTGATTCGATCATGCCCGGCCCTATGTATCATTGTCAATTTATTAGGAGATTTATATTATACAAGGAAACAAAGAACAATTGCTACAATTCGTGTGGGGAAGATCAACAATAGTTCGGAGTGAATTTAATTTTGTTTATTGTAATTAAACCCGTTAATGTTTTTTAACATTTATTTCTTTTATTTCAACATTATGAATGACTAAATAGTTTAATTTTTATTTTTTTTTAATTCCAAGACTTCATGCCACTATTATATGTGTTAATTATTTATTATGTATTTAATGTGTCGATTACTTGAAAACCAATTAGGGATAGTAAGTTTGGACATACAAATAGGATTCTTGTTACTCGAAAGAGATCACTGGCAACATTAGGTGAATTTGATTGTTGGCACATATAAAAAGGGGGCTGAATAAATTAGAATTAGATAAATGTTAAGCAACCTAAGTAAAATTGAAAATCCTAACTAAAATTAGTTATAAAACATAGTTTGTTTTGATATGGTTACCATTTTAATTTAAATTGAAGCTAAGTTAGTTTAAAATTAATAGTGGATGGTAGTCTCTGTGGGATGATGCTTGAACTTAAAAATACATAATACTACTTGTCACGATCCGTACACATCCGAAATTCATGAACATATAGGTTTTTGGGCACCTAAATTTAGTGAAAATATGTGTTAGTAAATTTACACTATATCTCGATGTTATGAAAAATCAAGAATCAAGATAAAATCGTAAATTAAGAAATTATGAATGAATTAGATGGTAGATGGTTGATCGGGTTATAATGAAACAAGTTCATATACTGCTACCTTTTCTAAAACCACATTTGTACCTGTCTTTACCAAGACTAAGACTTTAGGAGTCATTGAATCCAAGAAAAAGGATATCCTAGGACAGAGATCATCTATACAACATAGACTTATTCAAGTTAAAGTCCTTAACTGGAAACCTAGCGATGCCCCTAAGTTCATTTCCACGAGTTACAACTATGGTGAGTTAGGTCACACAAAACCTAGGTGTCATAAACTTTTAATTAGGAACAATAAGAAGACATCACTAATCAGGTTAGGTTTTTAACTAATCAAGTTAGCCACTTGATTGAAATGATGACTTACTTGATTAAGATAACCTCTTTGTCTAGAAAGGTTTGGGTTAAAAAGAGTGAACTCATTGGTCAAAATAAAGAATTGAATTATGTTGTTGCTCACGTTGCTCTTACAACTAAAATTGTCTATGTAACTCCTTGAATAGGTATTTAGGTGCATGCATTTGCTAGTTCATGGTGTCTACGTATACATGCATGCAACCTAATTTTTATTTATCTCGATTTTTTCATTATCTTATTTTAAATAAAAAAGGATGTTTTTGATGATATAGCACTTTGAAGTGATGTCATTGAACCTATTATCTTATAACTGAGTACTCGTAAAGTGAATGAACGATAAAGTTTCATTGACTTAAGTTAAAATCTATTTGGAGACTTAGTATAGGTTGTTTCATGTATCATTTGCACTACACACATGAAGCACTTGTGAGTGAGTCTTGACCGTGTTTATGAGATTTGGGATGCGAGCATTGGTGTGGTGGAGTGATCTTTAATTGCCTGACCTAAGCTCTAGTATAGTTCCCCTTAAAAACAATAACAATGAGTTTAAAATGATTCAAATCACATGTCAATAGAGAGATTGAAACATCTTATACTTCTTTTTGTAACTTTTTATGACTCGAGTGATTAAACCTTCTAGGATATCTAAAACCTACTGTAGGGATGGCAAGCTCGGGCTCGTGGCTCGTGAAAAAGAAGCTGAGCTCGAGCTCAGCTCGTTATTCGAGGGGAGCTCGACTCGGCCCACGAATCACGGGCCGAGCTGCTCACGAACTCGTAATTTTTAAAAAAAAAAAATTTGGAAAATTTGCACATTTTTTGCGAGCCCACGAGCCGCCGCTCGCGAGCCATAGGATTGAGCCTCCTATGAGCCCAAGTTGCTCGACCCGTTTGACATCCCTACCCTAGTGTCCTCTAAATATTTGATTTAGGAGTCATCGGCCTAAAATTCATTACAAAGATCATTTAAAAAGCTTAATGAATAAAATTTTTCACATTAGATGAGAAAAAATATATGCTCATAGATAGTAGGAGCAAATGTATACATAAAATTAATATGAGCTATCTTTGTTTAATAGGTCCCGATAGTGTTGGGCATGACTTTCATTATTTGAGAAAAACATTCATTCACCAGAGATTTTATTTTGCATGTTTCTTTGCACAAAATTAAGATTTTGAGTCTTACTCACAAGGTATTAATGGCACATTTCACACGTAGATCTCTTATACATTGTACTCTATATAGATTTATAATGAGTTGTGTGGGAAAGTTCATTTTTTTATGAATTATATTGGTACGAGTGATCAAATGCATACGTGAAATATGTTACACATGACTTAACACTGCATATATTTAAAACCATATATTCATTATTTTTTCTTAACATTTTTCATAACTTTTTAACCTTCATATACTCTAAATCTTCAAGATTCTAAATCATCTCATTACTTGGGCAAATTAACATCATATTGTGTGGAAGATGCTACTAAGCGAGATTCTGATTGGGTTGCATGCTCCCGTTTTTTTTAATTTTTAATTTTTAATTTTATTTTTACTTTGACAAAAAGGGGGAGTAGTATTTATTTAGGTAGTTGTTGTTCATTTGGCTAGCAAACATTTCAATTTTGAGGTTTTGTATAATATTGATATTATCTTCTGAAGTTGGTAACTTAAATCAATATATTAAGTTTATTAATATTATATTTTTGATATATTTCTATCTCAATTGTCATGTTTATTTTTCTAAGTTATTGATACACGTGATAATACATATTTTTACTTGCATTGTGAATATGACTTAGGTTATGTGATTTGTTATCAATTTTTTCATGCTTTTATACTTGGTATTGTTTGAGTTGATGTGTTTCATAAAACATGTATGACAAAGCAATTGAGATGTAGATGTGGTTTTGAGTTATTGGATTAGTCAAATATGTTTCTTGGTAGGAATTCAATTATATTCATTATGTACTATAATAATGATTTTGTCACTGAATGTCAAAGGAGAAGTTTGTTCGTTCTAGAGCATTGGTAAAGTTCCATGTCCTTCATTTAATTGAGTTGTAATTAGGGTTGAGCTATTGAGTGTTAGGAGTGTCTTTGAAAGGACTCGATGTTAGCTCAAGACGATCAAGTACTAACCAAAAGCGCTTGAAGACTGCCAGGTGAATTCTCAAGCAATTTTTGTAGAACCTTATCGCCTGTTGACCGTCCAAGGGAGCGCTCGAGTGGTCATGTGTTCCGAGGAAACCCTAGGTCATGATTTTCAGCCTTTTTACAATCCTATTCAACTTATAACTCTCTAATATTATATATATCCAATGAAAATCCATCCATATGGTATGTTGAGCTAATATTCATCAAAGAGAACATCATTTCATTCCATAATTCTTTTGCTTCAACCACAAGATCAAAATACCAAAATACCAAAAGATCAAATTACCGCTAAATCCTCTACTGAATATCCTTTAGATTTCCAAAAATCTTGAGAGACGACCAAAGTTTTGGTTATTGAAGAACAAGTTCGTTTTTGGTGATCCACGAGGAGAAAAGAAATCCAGAGGTTCGGAGGGCACAACCGAGGAGCTTTTCTATGATTACAGGTTGGGGATCAGAATCTACTAAGATTTAATTGTGTTCGAACCAATTTTGTAATTTCAATCTTTTCTAGTGGATCATTTACTAGCACGTGCATCGGGAGAATTTTTCAAGGGTTTTTCCTTCGTTAACAATTCTTTATATTAATTACTTTTCTGCTTTTATATTAATGCTTGAATCATTGATAAGGTTTAAATTGATTTTGATTCATCTGGATTTAATAATTTATGACTTATTATGAGTTACTATTAGTTAATTTTTAATTCTGCAAATTACACATATTCACCTCCTTTACGTGTTTATTGGGTCGACCTTTGTGTATTACGAGATTGAACAGTTTTCTTAATCTCTGGAAACAAACAAATCTTGTTGACTTCATTTTATTTTTTTAAAGCTCACAGCGAGGTTTTATGTTTTTCATCCGATTTTGGTTCTTTTATCCAAATCTTCAAATTGACCTCGTAAATTCCAAAAGCTTTCATATTGATCCCAAAACCTCTATGAAATTGGTCTTACTCAGATTCCCAACTTGTGCAAATTAGTCCCTAATTTTTTCATAAATTGAATTTCACTCCCAAAACTTGCTAATTTCCTTTAATTGCTCTCTTAACCCTTCTTGTCAATTTCGTACAATTTGATTTATTTTTAATTGCTCCAAATTAACTTCAATTAAACTCAAAAATCCTCAATTTTGCTCCAAAATACCTCAAATTTTGATTTTACCTACAACAACAATATTTACACTAAGTTAAATATAACTTCACACAATTTGTAAATATTGATCAAATTTATAAGCATGGATAAGATGTCAAACACACTCATCACTATCCAATAATTCATATCTATTTATCTAAATACACTAAATTAAGCCAACATAGAATCTAACACTTATAAACAAAATAAAAAATAACGAAATGTGTGAAAGTGAAAATGTTCTTTCCAATGCAAAAGGTTGACTTCTAATAACTATTGACGAGAAATTTATATTGAGTTTTGAAGATAAAATTGAATAAGTAGATTATAAATTATAAGGATTTAGTGATGGAGAAAATGAAGTATCTATGGAAAGAAAGAGCTGTTTATTTGATTGAACTTTGAATTGGGTTTACTTTGATTTATTAGTTCTCTCATTGCAATTGAAAAAAAATATTCATATCTTTCACCTATAACTTATTTTAGTATTTTTGGAATTTTAACAAGAATATGTTAATCTTTTACTATTAGTCGGCCAAATATTTGGTATGCAGCAATCACTGTGGAGGAGGGTCTCTTGTGCGCAGAAGTGTACAGGCAATGGGGGGAATCCGTGATCCAGTTAAGGCATAACCCGCGATTTACCCCCTCCAAGATTCTAGGGGCAAGGGTCTTTGGAGTCCAGGATTTAGTCTGGTGTAAGTTAGGATACCTGGATATATAAAAAAAAAAAAAAAAAATAGAAATTTATATGTGAAGCAATAGAATGAATATATACAAGTTTAAGTAGACTATTGGCCAATTCCCAATAAATATTCCAAAGGTATGGTGTGCCAATCACTATGGACCTAAATCAACTGTTACATGTGAGAATTATTATGAAGCCGGCAGAAGCATTATCCTCTGTCACGATGTCCACGTGTGATCATTCTAGCCACCTATTATTCCTGGCGTGTGGATGCCGATATTTCTTAACGGTCCACAACTAATTCCTTTAACATTCATGCTACGTGGTATGTCACCATGTCTTTTTTTCTTTTTTTCCCCATTTGAGTAGTATTTTTCTTCCTTTAAACTCAATTTTTAGATCGTGGGACCCCTATTCTAGAAACTTCCACAATGCCCCCAACTATGTATTGAACTTCAACCCCGTTTGACAATCATTATTTGAACGCTTTTTTCAAATACTCATTTTCCAACACATATTCGTAAAATAAAATATTTTACATATAAATTCAAAAAATAAAAATTTCTATTTTTAACGAATAATGTTATCAACACCAATTTAGGTGAACACACTTGATAGGCTAAATTAAATTAATCATATGATATTACATTTAAGTAAATGTATTATTTAATGTTATGTAATTGTTAGATAGATTGGTGCTTAATACTAATGACGCATTACGTTTTTTAACCACAAGTTCTCTCAACAATCACTATTCAAAATATTATTTTAACTCAAATAATGATTGTCAAATGAGGACTCAAATTCTCAGATTTTTAGTTTTTTTAACCTCATTCTTCTCAATAAATTCCAAGAAAAATGGGGTGGCGTAAACGTGAATATCGTTATATATGAGTACAAACTATAAGTCAAGATCTGCTGTTCAATTTTATTGTCCATTTTGCTGTTCGTTCAATTAGTTTTTTATATGTCATCAATAATTAACATGTTATCTAGTATTTACCCTCATTAATTTTACCACTAATCCACTAAATTGACTCTAGAATTAATTGAATGGACATCAGAAAAAACTATGTATTACCAGATTGAACAGTTTTCTTAATCTCTGGAAACAAATAAATCTTGTTGACTTCAAGAATGGAAATTATTTTTTTTAAAGCTCACAAATAAATCAAGCCACGGTCTAGACCGCCGCCAAATCCTACTGGTTCCGATGATCACGGTTTGACCACAAGTCGCATACTATGGTACGCTATTGCTGTCCAGCCCCTATAACTTTTAAAAATCTCAAATTTGGTCCCCATCTTAGGTTTTTCATCCGATTTTGGTTCTTTTATCCAAATCTTCAAATTGACCTCGCAAATTCCAAAAGCTTTCATATTGATCCCAAAACCTCTATGAAACTCAGGTTCCAAACGTGTGCAAATTAGTCCCTAATTTTTTTCATAAATTGAATTTCACTCCCAAAACTTGTTACTTTCCTAACGCTTCTTACAATTTTGTGCAATTTGGTTTATTTTTAATTGCTCCAAACTAACTTCAATTAAACTCAAAATCCTCAATTTTGCTCCAAAATACCTCAAATTTTGATTTTACCCACAATAACAATATTCACACTGAGTTAAATATAACTTCACACAATTTGTAAATATTGATCAAATTTATGAGCATGGATAAGATGTCAAACACACTCATCACTATCCAATAATTCATATCTATTTGTCTAAATACACTAAAATAAGCCAACATAGAATCTAACACTTATAAACAAAATAAAAAATAACGAAATGTGTGAAAGTGAAAATGTTCTTTCCGATGCAAAATGTTGACTTTAATTAACTATTGACGAGAAATTTATATTGAGCTTTGAAGATATATTTGAATAAGTAGAATACAAATTATAAGGATTTAGTGATGAAAAAAAATGAAATATCTGTGAAAAGAAAGAGCTATCTATTTGACTGAAATTTGAATTGGATTTACTTTGATTTGTCAGTTCTCTCATTGCAATTGAAAAATATTCATATCTTTCACCTATAACTTATTTTAGTATCTTTTAAATTTTAACAAGAATATGTTAATCTTTTACTATTAGAAATAGAAATTTATAAGTGAAGCTATAGAATGAATATATACAAGTTTAAGTAGATTATTTGGCCAATATCCCAATAAATATTCCCAAGGTATGGTGTGCCAACCACTATGGCCCGAAATCAACTGTCACATGTGAGAATTATTTACTACGCACGGACCACGGCAACGCCACGGGATTATCTTCTGTCATGATTCCACGTGTGATCATTCTAACCACCTATTCTTCCTGGCGTGTGGTTGCCGCTATTTCTTAACGGTCCAGAACTAATTCCTTTAACAATCATGTGATGGTCAGACTCCGTGGCAATTTTTTTTTTAACTACACTTGGCAGATTTTTATCGAAAATTTAAAAAACAAAACTCAAAAACACTTAATCAAGAACGGCCACATCACTTTGTTTTTTCCCCGATTTGAGGAGCATTTTTCTTCCTTTAAACTCAATTTTTAGCTCTTGTGGGACCCCTATTCTAGAAACTTCCAGAAATGCCCCCATATTGAACTTCAGTCCCGTTTGACGATCATTATTTGAATACTTTTTTCCATATATCATTTTCAATCACATATTCATAAAATAAAATATTCTACATGTAAATTCAAAATTTTTCTCTATTTTTAACGAATAATACTATTTAACACCAATTTAGGTGATCACACTTGATAAGCTAAATTAAATTAATCATATGATATTACATCTAAGAACATATCATTTATTTTCATGTAATTGTTATATAGATTGATGCTTAGTACTAATGATGCATAATAGCATTAAATTTTACCACACGTTCGTTTAACAATCACTATTCAAAATATTATTTTACTAAAATAATGATTTGTCAAATGAGAGCTCAAATTCACAGATTTTTAGTTTTTTTAACCTCATTCTTCTCAATAAATTCCAAGAAAAATGGGGTGGCATAAAACGTAAATATTGTTCGATATGAGTACAAATTATAAGTAAAGATTTGGTGTCGATTTTTACCGTTCCTTCAATTAATTCTTGACATGTTATCAATAGTTAACATATTATCTCATATTTACCCTAATTAATTTCACCATTAACCCACTAAAATTGGAAAATTAATTAGGTGGGCAATAACCTGGACTTCGCCTTGGCTGTCCAGCAGAGTTGGACTCAAAAACTATCCTCCACAACATCATATAAATATACTATTCCAAACCCTTATGCCCGCTTGCTTTATTTTCTCTTTACTATTTTCAAACCCTTCTGTAATTTTGTGTACGCCGCCATGGCAGTACTGAGCCACCTCAGAGTGGCGATGCGGCCCCTTGTTTCACATCGGCTTGGTCTCATTCGAGCTTATGGATCAGCGTCTGCGGCTCAGTTGGACTATGATTACTACTATTATGATGATGAAGAGGAACAACGGGGGAACGGGAAGCGGAGGGCAATGGAGGAATCCGAGGAGGGGTGTGATAGGGTAGGGCGGGGAGTACAATGGGTCGTTATTGGTGATCCAGTGGTAAGGCGACACGTCTACGCTGAAAGGCTCTCGAAGCTTCTGGATGTTCCGCATATTTCAATGGGTACACTTGTTCGTCAAGAGCTGCACCCTCATTCTGCCCTTTACAAACAGGTTTACTTTCTATTCTGTCTATTACATAATTGTTGGTTCCAGGGGATTATTAAAAGAAATGCAACGAAATTATGAAAAAACTTAAAATTGAAGAAGAAAAATAAGTTCAATCTAGGAAAATGAACAAGAAATGGAAGAAATTGAGGTGTTTTTAGCTTTTATATTGTTTTTGTTATATCTGAATTTTGAAAATCAATAGCTGCACGTTAGTATATCATTGAAATTCATGAATTGCACAACTTGAAGCTGTTTGCTTTTCTGAAAGAATGGAATTTTTTATTTTCCAAAATAAAAAATACTTGGAGAAAAAGAATGGAAGTTAAGGAGTTTTCAGATTAAAACTTCGAGAAAAAGAAGAAATCGAAAGTTTTAGGTCTTGTTTACTATGAAATCGCTCAATGAAGTACAACTTTACAGTTTTTTTTTTTTTGGTGACATTCGTTGACAATATTGCGTCAATGATGGCAATTTCTTCGTGTCACTTGATTATTTTCTTGATATTTCTTAAAAACAGATTGCAAGTGCGGTGAACCAAGGGAAACTAGTACCTGAGGAAGTAATTTTTGGGTTGTTGTCGAAGAGACTGGAGGAAGGGTACTGCAGGGGTGAAACCGGCTTTATTTTGGATGGAGTACCTCGCACCAGAATTCAGGCTGTAAGTAGTGATATTTTCCTCTTCTCTGTGTTCTCTGGATAGTTTATCAAGACTCATAAGTCTCTTTAGATGGAATATATTGAATTGAAGTCCTCCTGACACTGTTCAGTCCAATTGAACGGTCCTCTTTCATGCTTTCGACATGTAAGATAATGCAATTTTTACTCCCGGTATGTTATCTAAGATTTGGCTGGACTGTGATTTGTTTCTAGTCTGCATCTAGTGTAATAGGAGTAGGAAAAATACTCACAAACATTCTCAAGAAGAACTTTGATGTATGTGACTGCTATGGTCCTTGCAGGAAATCCTGGACCGAATTACTGATATAGACTTGGTGCTGAATCTTAAATGCACAGAGCATATGGTAAAGAAAGATCTAGGCAATCGAACTTATTCTCGTTCTCGAGATTTTCATTGCTTGGCTGGCTCGGGATTCAATTTAAATCTTCAGCCAAAAGATGGCCAACTGGAATCTTCCTGTGCTGACAAAGATACTGCCTGTAAGGAGAAACTTCGTGCGTACTTAGAGCAGGTGCTTCCATTGGTCTTCTGAATTAATACTATCTGGCTATGATATATAACATATTTATTAAGTATCTGATACTGTTTTGGGATTAACACGGCAAAGATCTTCCCGATTCAATGGACTCTTGCAAGCTTTAGTTAAAATAAATTTTATACAAACGGAAGGATTGATCCATCCAAAATCGGTATACCGAACACACTGTTTTGGATCCGTCCAAACATAAGATTATGGTGTCCAAGACAGGTTCCTGCACCATATTTATCTATCATATGTGGAGTTGACGATAATTTTTTTTTATCAGCGAGCTATTAACAGCAAGATTTAATTTCTTGCATCAGCTGCAAGTAGTGACGTGCTAATAACCCGGAAATTTGCTTTTGTTCAGAGGAAGCCCGTCGAAGAATACTATAAGAAGCAGAAGAAGCTTCTCGAGTTTCATGTGGCTGGCGCGCCCGGGGACACTTGGCAAGGTCTTTTGGCTGCATTGCATCTGCAGCACATGAATGCTGTCTGTTCTTCTCTCAATTCACCCCAGAAGTTGGTAGCTTGATTTTGAAAGATTCAATTTCTGATAGTCATTCCAGTGGGGTAGTAAATACAAAGAAATACAGATATAGTAGAGTTCGTAGTAATTTTGTAGTAAATGCATCTACTTTTTGGCAGACGAAATGTTCGAGTGTTTGTTCGTTAAGTAATATGTTCTAGAGAAATTAGTGTAACTTCAGAATGAAATGGAGAGAAGTAAAATTTGGCTTATTTTTCGCATTATACATGGCAAAAATTTGCTCTTCATGCATAGTAAGTAAAATTTGGCGGATTTTAGCATTATACATAGCAAAAATTTTGCTGCTCTTCGTTTTATGTTAATGCTTTTGGGTGTCACTGAGGAAGGTTTTTCAAAATATGTTGCTAGCATGAGCTGGTTTTTTATGTATTTTCAAATTAAATTGCTTATTGTTTGACAAAAGAGGAATTTAAACAGAATCGTGATTTGAGATTTAATGATTTAATTACAATAATCAGATAATTAAGAATTTTTCAAAAATAAAAAAAAGATATTAATTATATTTAACATATCTATTTTAAGCTCTTGTCTATTATTTTTTTTACATTTTACCACATTATTTTTTTTTTTTACAGTACTCATTTTGAACTACACATTTTTCATTAAAATAATATTACACGTAAATTAAAAAAATTTCCTTCTTTTTTAATCACACATTTCATTATCAATCACTATTTCATAATACATTACTCGCAAATAATGGGGCACAAACAAGCACTTAATATTTTTAAAACTATATTTTTAAAAGTATATAGTTTCGTCAGTAATTTCGGATATGGAAGTTAATTATCATCTTCAACGGATTTCAAAAATAAAAATATTGGACAGAGAAAAGTAAGATTATTAACTACCCATTCAATTTCCATTCTTATGTTCTAAATGAAGCTTTCAAGTCATGTCATGATTTTGATACGAGTAATACTATTTGCAGTCGCTCACTACGGTTGTCACCCTACCACATACACATGATAGGTGATTATTTGATATATTAATGTGGTAGTTTTTTTATTCATTAATACATCAAATAACCACCTGTCATGTATATGCCACGTAGGACGACTGCTGCAGTGAGCGACTGCAAATAACATTATTCTTTTGATACGGAGTCAATTTCCAAACATTTGTTTCAAGGCACATGCAAAGATACATGAAGCTATAAAATAGTATCACATATTTAAGAATGGTTGTCATAAACATAGTATGTTACAATCACATAAGGTATTATAAATATTTTAAGTCACAATCACACAACCTCAAAAGTCACAATTACTTAACGTAATTACAATTTTCGCATGAAATGACAATTTTACAATTAAAAATGTATTAGATCACATTCTTAATATGTACATGCATACTTGAAATTATAGGTTGTCACAATTATGTGATTGGGAGTCATAGTCACATAACATATATGTCACAATCACACGACGTATTAGATCACAGTCACAATATTCGCACAAAATGATCAAAAAATGTTGTGGTCGATATTGGTAAACAGAACAATTGTTGACTAACGATCGTTTAATTCTATGCTTCAACAATATATTACAAACGATGCAAAAACTATGGATAAGAAAAACAATTATTCTAAAGAAATCTTGTTGAAATTTGTTGTCAATTTCTTCATCTATTCTAGATTGTCACACCATGTAGGTCCAAAATTCTATATTCTGTTTTAGGATTTGTGAGAACTTTGGAAATAAGATAATGATTGATTTTTTTAGCAAGTGATAAAACGAAGAGAGAATAATCATCACTTATCCTCTATTGATTCTCAATGTAAGTCCTATTGTACTCTCCATATGTTCATAATTTGATTTATGACCTGATTTCTTAAATAATTCTACAAATTTGATATTTTTAAAATTGTATTCTTAAAGTATGATAGTTATGAAATTTTCCATTGACAAAACTTAAACTAATAGGTTTTGTTAGTCAAATCAACCTAAATCATAATTTAAAATTGAACTTTGGAAGTGTGATGATAAGTGTAAAATTTACACTTTTTTAAGCCACCAAAAGTGGGTTTTGGGATTATTATTATTATGAAGTTGATGTTTAATTATTTGTGTTTTTGAATTACGTTAGGAGAAAACTGAGGATCGGAGCAAATATTAATCAAGAATGAAGAAATTTGAATACGATTTGCAGTTTAGGATCAAGTTCCACACTCTGGAAATTGAAGGACTTGGAATTGAAATAAAAAACTATTCGTGCAGCACAATAAAGTAGGCCCGAGGACTAAAATGCATCATTTGAAAGATCGAATCCTTGACCGCAAGCTACATTAATTGGGCCTTAAAACAAAAAATTTGATTTGGAATCAAATTCTAATGGGGATATGGAATTCTGGAAGAAGGAAGACACGTGTATAGAGAAAGAAAAGAGGAAGCAAAAAGGGCTCAGAAAAAAAGGGGGAGAGAGAGAGAATTGAACGCGCAAAAATTATTGACAATTGTGCAGGAATTTGGGAATGAATAAAGCCCTCTGTTCCGACTTGAGAACAGGGTTAAAAATAATGGCGCCACAATATTGTTTTGCAATTAATCACTTACCCATACTGTAATGTGAATCTGATGTTGACTAATTTGACTCTTCTCACAAAATAAAATTGTTTATAAGATAATTTATTTGAAAAGAAGGCTGTCTATGGTGTAAGACTGAAAATTACTTTCGAAGATCAAAAAGATCACATAAACAGAAAAAGTAACAAAATAAAAATAAAAGAGAAGTAAAACACAAAAGTGAGATAAGTCAGTATCACTCCCCGATAAAGTCTGGATTTTTTGATTAGGAATTGGAAGGTGATTGAGTGGACGATGAAAACAAATTCTATTTTTTTGTAATAAAAAAAAAAAATAGAGGTTGAACCCCAATTTTGAGGGCCTTTACCGCCCCGTCCCGAGAACATCGTGAGGGAGGTAAATCGCGGGATCTGCCTCAGCAGGTCAGCGAACAAAAGCTTGCTTGTACACTAGTATTCATAAAGAGTTCGATTCCAAATCTCAAAAATAGAACTCTCATACTGTGACTGCCAGCAAAGCTGAGATTACCTCACTCATGTCATTTACACCACTAGATTATGCCCTAGGGGGCAACTCTATCTTTTTGTTAGTTTGATTTGGGGAAAATGAAAAACAAAGAGAGCAATACGAGTGATGAGATAGTTTGTTGACCTTTACTGGGATTTGGTTGCAGTTGAAGTTGATTCAAGTCGTGTTCCTGATTAACGCACACAAAGAAACGCAAGATATATGTGAGGTTTGAGAAATTATTTTCTATTCTTATATTTTATTAACTTGTTTATTTTTTTTTGAATTTGACATGCACTTTGAGGAAATGTTGCTTAGATCTAATTAAGTGTATTTGTTTAGAGTCGTTATCTATTATGCTTATTTGATGACGAACAAAATTTCAAGTTTGAGGTATTTGATAAGTGTAAAATTTACATTTATCGAAGCCATCTAAAGTGGCTTATGGAATTATTATTATGAAGTTTACTCATAATTGTTTGTGTTTTTAGATTATGTTAGGAGAAAAGTTGGGATCGAAGTGAATATTAATAAAGAAGGATGAAATTTGTATAAAATCTTCAACTTTGGGATCAAATTCTGCATTTTAAAATTGAAGGATTTGAATTGAAATAAAGAAATATTCACAATAAAGTGGACCTAAGGACTAAATTGCTAAGGCAACCACTGCTACTTGTGCTGCTTTGTTGGTATAGATCTCCTACCTTGTCCGAACAATCACGCAACGAATCTTATAGCACATTGCGCTAAATTGCATCATATGAAACTAACAAATTGACAACAAAATTCCAAAATCTTATACACAAAAATCATTGAAAATCGTGTAAAAATCAAAATTAGTCACGCACCACCAATAAATTAGCGGAAGATCTATAGTCAAGAAGAAAATGAAGAATTATTGTTGGGATTCGTGTTGCGAAGAGCAACAATAGCTTTGAGTGATTTTATCTTGTTCATTGTAATTAAATCAGATAATGACTTTTAAGCTTATTTTTAATTCCAATAATATGAGTGACTAAATACATTTTTTGGTTAGGATGACAATATAGTTTATGGTTTTAATATTTGTTTAATTTCAAAACTTCATGAAACTTGAATGTGTTAATTATTTATTATGATTTGATTGCTTTCAATTGCCTGCACATCAATTGATTGATTTAGGAATGATATTGAGATCGAGAGCTAATGTATTAATCTAACTTGTGCAATAAATAATATAGTTACTATAAGATATTGAAAGATAATTATAGACGATGCAATCTGGTTAGAATTCATGTAGATTGAAGCATTCATATGTGTATGAATTTATATCCCTGATATAGTAAATTCGAACATATGAATAGGTTAGTTTTGATCAAGATTCACCAGCTATAATAGATTAATTTGATTATTGACACCAGTTGTACTATGTGTATATAATAGGCATACATATGATGTGGTCATATATGATTGGGTCAGAATTCCTTCAACTGAATAAAAAAAAATCACTTTCTTTTTAACACCTCGTCTATATGTAAATTATTATATAACTGCTTATGTACAAATAGTATAATTCTTCTTGACACACTATGAAAAGTGACTAAATGAATTGAAATTAAATTAACATTGAAGTGAAATTGAAAATCCTAACAATTTATAAGTAGATTACCTTAGTTTAATTCAATACAATTTTAGTAATAAAATAAAATTTTGAATTGATAATTTGCTACTAATTTAAATAAGATTGAGGGTAGGTTAGTTTTAAAATGAATAGTGAATAGTAATTGTCAAGTGAAAAAAAGGCTGTAAATAGCTTAGGAAAATAATTTGTGTTTTGAAATCCCTTAATTGAAGGGATTCAATTATTTGTCTATCCCTTAATCACAATGATTGGAGAATATTCTTTCCAGATTTTAAGCTGATTTAGTTTCCTATTTTTCCTCTTGTAAATTACTATATATTGCTGTGTATTATTAATGAAAAGTAACAATTTTCCTTCCCACATTTTTGTTTCATGGTATCAGAGCCATCGGCTTCTATGGCATTTTTTCAGGCAGCCTTCATTGCTGCGGATTTAAGCTCTTTTTTTGGGTTCTTTTTTGGCATATTTTAGCCAGTATTTTGCCTTAATAGCCTTCTTTAAAATCTGATCAGCCAGCCTTAATCACCATGTCAACTTTCGAAATGACCAGCAACCCTAACCCATCAGAAGAATCCAATTCTGTTCAGAAAATTGGAGAGTTACAGAACATTCGGGCCTCCTACAGATTCAATGGGAAAAACTACCTCAAATGGTCTCAATTTGTCCGAACGTATCTCAAAGGCAAAGGAAGACTTAATCATCTTCTTGGAAAAGGACCTGCAAAGGATAAACCAAAATTTATAGCAGGGATGAAGAGGATTCCATGATAATGTCCTGGCCGTGGGACTCTATGGATCCCATGCGACACATGCATGTTTCTGGCTACCGCAAAGAAGATATGGGACTTCATCCACACTTATTCAAAGGCTCATGCTGTTGCCCAGGTGTATGAGATAAAAGTTAAGTTCGCAGACACAAAACAAGGAGACAAATCTGTCACAGAGTATGCAAACATATTGCAAAATCTGTGTCAAGAACTTGATCATTACCGAGTTTTTGAAATGAAATGTCCCGAGGATGCTGTCACCTTGAAGAACTTCATTGAAAATGATCGAGTTTATGATTTTTTGGCAAGATTGAATCTTGAATTTGATCATGCTAGAGTTCAAATCTTTGGAAAGTCAAACACACCAACTCTAGAAGAAACTATCTTATTAATTCGAGCAGAAGAGAGTCAGAGAAGTGTTATGCTTGAACCACACACCACGAATGGGTCAGCCCTGGTAGCAAACCATCAGGAGAAAAAAAGGAATGATCTGCTCAAATACCCAGGTCAAGGAAAACAGTGGAAGGAAAACAAGGACGACCTCTGGTGCACCTATTGCAATAAACCGAGACATGAAAGGGATAAATGTTGGAAGTTAAATGATATACATACATATGATGTTATCATATATAATTGGGTTAGAATTCCTTCAACTGAATAATAAAAAAAAAAATCACTTTCTTTTTGACACATCATCTATATGTAAACCATTATATAACTGTTTATGTACAAGTAACATAATTCTTGTTGACACACTATGAAAAGTGACTGAATGAATTGAAATTAAATTAACGTTGAAGTGAAATTGAAAATCCTAACAATTTATAAGTAGATTACCTTAGTTTAATTCAGTACAATTTTAGTCATAAAATAAAATTTTGAATTGATATTTTGCTACCATTTTAAATAAGATTGAAGGTAGGTTAGTTTTAAAATGAATAGTGAATAGTAATTTATGGGATGATACTTAAAAGGTTGAATCCCAACCTTGAGGCTCCCCACCGCCTCGCCCTTAGAGCTTTGTGAGGGAGGTAAATCACGAGATGTGCCCCAACAGGTCAGGAAATAAGAGCTACCTATACACTGTGTCTACAAGGACTCCATTCCATGTCTCGAAAATCGAACCCCCACACTGCGACTGCCAGCAAGGCGTGAATTTATTGGATGATACTTGAACTTATTAGGGCTTGTTTAAGCCACATTATTTTCAAAAAAAATATATTATTCAACAGTGATTTGATATCATTTTAACTACACATTCTTCAATAAAATAATATTACACCCAAATCTAAAAATTTTCCTTATTTTTTAACTACACATTTTCCATTAATTTGAAGTGAATAATGTATTTTTTTCCTAGAATGTGGCTCAAACATGGGCTAAATTATTTTACTACTTATGATCCATACATCCATTGTCTTTGAAATTTAAATTTTCTTTTTTTTTTTAAGTTTTGAGTGGTTTTGTTTGGTTCATAATCATATACGGTTTAACAAGGATTTAGTTTGACAATCCAAATTGGGGTAGGGGCTAAGGAGATTTAATCATGCTTGGCGTACAATATTTTTGACAACATCGATGACAACATACAAGTGACACATTATCATTTGATAGTTTAAAAAACTTCTCTTCCCATCCAACCGTTTTTTGGTACCTACTGACATTGTTAACATTGTTGTAAGAAAACATTGCACAAATTTCCCAAGGAGATTTTTGTTGGGTTTTGTTAATGTACCCTCCCCCTCACAAGAGGGGAGGCCACACATTTTTTTATTGGGCAAGGGCCCCTCTCTCTTGTTAGGGTACACGCCCGTGCACAAGTAGCATAATTCATTTTTGTTAATTGGGTGCCCAGCTCTGCATTTTCAAGAAATGATGATAGAAAGATGACGAAAAATGATATATACGTAGAAAAACAGAAAATTTAATAAAAGAAAAACCTACAATTTATACATCTCAACGTCAGTACAAATGTTTCACATCTGTATCAGAACAGGTGAAACGTTATTACATAGAATTAGATTAATGTGCAGCTCTTTATACATATTGAGTCATATTCGTACATGGATTTTACATTGACCGCACTCGATTGAATTTCTTCAAGATACTCAACGATGTTTACTCGCTGCTCGTCCATACTTCACGGAGGAGTTGATACCTGACAGCATTTCGGCCTCCATTTTCTTTTGACATCCAGCTTGGCTTTGGCGAATGCGTGTCAATAATGATAGATGTCATAGGCGAATCTAATTCATCAAGCTCGTCATCACTCGTATATGATTTCTTGAGAAGTGATGACCCACTCCGTGTCAGGTGAGAATGGCTACCACTTTCTCCCAGGATACCAGCAACTGAAGCAGCTGATGGTGGCTGGTAACTCGCAGGTGCTGCAGCACACGGGAAGTTCACAATGGAAGCTTCCTCTGCCTCAAAAGGATCCTTAAACGAAAAATACATGTGAGCTCGATGTCTAGAAACTTCCATTTTTTTAAGCGTAGAGAAGCAACAAAAAGGAAATAATATGATTCTTCAGCATTGGACAAACCTCTGAATTCAGGGCTTCAAGAACAACTCTAGGAATTGGGTCAGGGCAAAACTCGTCCGGGGTAAAAGAGTTGAGAACCCTTCTTATCAGTGATGGACCAAACATGGGACATACCTAGGAACACAGAAGAAATTATATAAATAAGGACTCTACTATAATATGCATAAAAGATAATGTAAAACAGCAACATTCTAAGCCAGGGCTAAACCTCTTTTCTGACTGTGCGACTTAATAGCATATCCTTTGGAAGCATCATGAGATCACTCAATGCATTGAGGAGATGGAAAGACTTCATCGATGCATCATTACATTTTCTCTCATCATCTTCAGCAGCATCTGAGCTATTCTCATCTTGGAGTAAATCATCATCATCAATACCAAAGAGATCAGTTAACCATCGGGACCAGTTCCCAATCTGTCATTTGTAGATGAATATTTTCTTCAGAATAATTAGTCGAATTTGAATCATAAAAATAACAAAAATTAAAGATTTCTATTTCTATATCGCCCACATCATGGGTGAGACATAATTTGGTTCTGATGCTCACCGCATTTTTCAGTTGTGCACCAGCCCCAAAGCTAGCTTTCCCAGCTGGAATAGGAAGAACTTCAGCATCACTAATTGGGTCAGCTACAGGATCTGTTGGAATTTCATTGGCAGATTCACGAAGAATTGCATTGAACATAGCCACATCCAGTCGAGCAACGCATTGCTCCATTATCTGGTTAACAAAAGAGGTTTGTTTTTAGAGTATACTACATGTGAAAAGCAGGTTTTACAAATTACACAACCAAATCATAGATCTATCAATCTAAGCCCATAGATTGTGTCAGATGATTCATCATAAACTAATATATATGCTATAATTTTGCCAGCCGGAAGAGTCTACCTAGATAAGGAGTATAAACTATGTGTATCTTTTCCTGACAGATGTGGATTATCTCGTGGATTACTTATACACTGGTTTTTAATCTTAATACCAACGTAGCTTCTGCTCTTCCTAGTTACAGAATTTTTTGAGAACTAGCTGAGTCTTGCAAACAATAGGGCAATACAGCTACTAAATATTTCCAAGGTTATGTCACAAATTTACAAGATTAAAAAGAAAAAAAAGTTGGATCCTTTAAATGCAAGGTGAAGGAAAATATTCTAGAAGTTGTACCAGTCTAGAGAGGACAGGCAAACAGCCACACTCATGCCCTCCAGCTTGAACAGGACAAATCCTTTCGTATGCATCCCTGAAGGCCTTTTTCCAGAGTTCAGAAGAAAAATTTTCCTGCTGTCGGTCACCTGAACTAGATGTCCTTTGATAGAACTTGATCGAGTCGGAACTCATACTTCTACAAATTTCATTAGCAACTCCAGACTGCATATGTGGAGTGAAGGTCTGGAGGAAAGAGACACAAAATCAACTTAGCTACTAATTGGTTCATTTCAGTGAGAACTAACATATTCCCAGATGAAATTATTAGTGTCGAGAAACCTGAGCATCTTAATGAGATCACTCCATTGACACATAATTTCACTTAGAAATTTGTCGAATCAATTAAAAGAATAAGAAGAGTACCTGCCACCAAATAGATTCAATGATTCGGGAAAATATCCATGCTTCAACCTTTTCAAGTGCAGCTGAGAATATAAGAGGGTTCTCCCACTCACTAAAGTTTTCCTCAATAGCACTTGTTATACCCCTGCTGGGAACAGAGCCCCACTGAAGTGATGATGATTTCTTGTTCCAATTCCTGTCATCTTTTATTTCAACGGCTGCTCCAATAGAAAAAGGAAACTGATTTTCGCCTAGGGATTTGCTAATGATTGCTCTCAAAACAATAGAATTTGACAGCCAGAAAGTTAATCTGTATTAAGCAGAAGAAAAAAGAAGTATCAAAATACAATAAATTGCATTCAACCAAAAAAAAAAAAAATGTTGAGTTTATGCTCTGAAAAAAAAAAAAAAAAAAATCTTTTAATTTCTTTTTTGCAGTGGCTTTAGGTGCACAATTAATCATTGTCTGGCAAATATTTACAAGTCAATCCACTTAAGAGCGATCACCACTTATACCACACCCACAACTAGATGGCATTCACGAGGACACTTCAACAATGACCTGTTAGGCAGTAGCAGGATATGGAATTATGGATTACCTAGTAAAATTGCAATTGAGAAATAATAAATGCAAGAAACTTTGGATTTACAAAATTAGCTAGCCATTTTGCATGAACTCTGCTATAAAATTAAACCTAAAAACAAAGAAGAAAGCCAGACGAGTTAATGTTCATAGTTGCTGTACTATGAGTATCAAACTCAATGAAAGAGCTTGAAATGCTTTCAAACTAGGATGTTGGGTTCAAAAACATACCTTGGAACATCATTTCCACACGCTTTTGCAACTAAAATTAATCCTGATACAGCACTTTTCGCAGCACTTCCTCTCCTTGATTTTGATTTTTGTTTGCAGGCATGTAGATAGAGCCTGGAGAGGCGTCGAGCTGGAGCGTGAACTTTAGTCATGGAACTTCCATGCTCTGCAACCACTGAATAAAGACTAACCTCTATAGCAGCAGCTTCTCTCAACTCTCCTTCTAGCATATTTATTCTGTGTTCCAACTGCTGAATTCTACTATCTGAAAAAGGGCTTCTTGTTTCCTTTGTCAAAACATCAACATCTCTTTGCTCACTGAAAAAAAATATCGTTTCAGTTCCTATTTGCAGTGGCTTTAGGTGCACAATTAATCATTGTCTGGCAAATATTTACAAGTCAATCCACTTAAGAGCGATCACCACTTATACCACACCCACAACTAGATGGCATTCACGAGGACACTTCAACAATGACCTGTTAGGCAGTAGCAGGATATGGAATTATGGATTACCTAGTAAAATTGCAATTGAGAAATAATAAATGCAAGAAACTTTGGATTTACAAAATTAGCTAGCCATTTTGCATGAACTCTGCTATAAAATTAAACCTAAAAACAAAGAAGAAAGCCAGACGAGTTAATGTTCATAGTTGCTGTACTATGAGTATCAAACTCAATGAAAGAGCTTGAAATGCTTTCAAACTAGGATGTTGGGTTCAAAAACATACCTTGGAACATCATTTCCACACGCTTTTGCAACTAAAATTAATCCTGATACAGCACTTTTCGCAGCACTTCCTCTCCTTGATTTTGATTTTTGTTTGCAGGCATGTAGATAGAGCCTGGAGAGGCGTCGAGCTGGAGCGTGAACTTTAGTCATGGAACTTCCATGCTCTGCAACCACTGAATAAAGACTAACCTCTATAGCAGCAGCTTCTCTCAACTCTCCTTCTAGCATATTTATTCTGTGTTCCAACTGCTGAATTCTACTATCTGAAAAAGGGCTTCTTGTTTCCTTTGTCAAAACATCAACATCTCTTTGCTCACTGCTCATAGATCCATGAGTGCTGTTGTGAGTGTCTCCTATATGATTGCTCCGGGCCAATCCATTGCTCCTGTTAAAGTCTATTGGTGATCGTACAGACTTTCCCTGCTTTGATCTATCAATATTTGAGAAATTGCTCTTTACCACAAAATTCTCTTTACTAGAAGAAAGCATATTATTTCCCAATATGAACTGAGTTTTGACATTATCTTGAGAAAAGCCATTCAATGGCTTATCTTCAATGAGTTGTCCTTGCACTTCCATAATCCTTCTTTCTTTTGTATATTCTTGATGTGTCTCTCTGGTATCACCCTCTGCAGAACCATTTTGTGTTACAATATTAGCTCGTCCAGCTTCATCAGGATCGTCTATGCTAGGAGATGAAGCATTATCATCACCTTGACTTTTGCAATATTCAACCAAGTCCGAATTTTCACCTGTTCTACAATCTAATTCTGCACATGTTTTTTCAGCACTAGGCTGGCTAAATATGCTTTCTCCGTCACTTTCTTGAACTTTTACATCACTTCCACTATTGACAACATCTTCCTCAATATTCTCTGCTTCATTTTCATTGTTGTTGCTTTTCATGTTGGGACTCCGATCGTTGTCTGTTCCTTCTGCTGCTTCTATCTCACGGTTATTGTTGGAGGACTTCTCTTTCTCTGGTCCTCTAGAAACAGATGACTGCGAAGTTTGAGCACTAATTTTCTTCGAGATCCATGAAAGATCAGAAGATAAATCTATTGACGAGGAATTTGATGAGCTGCCTTTAGAATTCACATGACACTCAGTCCCCTGGTCCTCTGATTTGGCAACATACTGTTTTGAATTGGGCACAAGGTCTAGTTTGACCTCTCCAGCACTCCCATTCACAGCAACCATTCCATTCTGCCATTAATAACCATCTTTCTATGAGTCTATTGAGTGCTATGTTAAGAGAACTAATTGAAGAGAAACAGCAGAAATTTTAGTCAAATGAAAATCATGTCATGCTTATACCAATAGCATGTTAGACTGTTATCCACAGGATGTTTACACAGTACGCAAATGAAATATGCATCTTTCATGATGGCACACATTATCAAGATATTGATGAAATTGTAAACAAAAAGAATTTTCAAAGAATTGATGAAAGATAATACAAGCAAATAAAGAACAACTAGAACAACGACACCTCTTTGTTTTGAGGTGATGAATATCCAATTGATTCAACTCCAGAAGAAGCTGCCAGAGATGAGTGCGAGGAGACATCGTCATCTGTAAACATGGCAACCTCAGCTTCTTCAGCATATTCTTCAACCATCAATGCAGAAACAGATTCATCGTGACTCCTGTCCATTGAAGCTTCTCCAATTAAGCTATCCCTTGAGGAAGAGCCTGTTCTACTCTTCTGAACAGGCTGGATTTTTAGGAATAGTAGCGGTTGTATAGTGTTCCTATAAGCTCGTTTGCAGATAATAGGAACATTAACGCTCAAACTCTCTTTCACAATACCATAATCAGCCAGGTCCAGAATAGCAGTTCCCAGCAGCTGACCTTTTGCCGTCTTATCCCTCCGAGGTTCATAAAGATTGAACTCAACACAATGCTTCTGAAAAGTAATTCCCTCCGCACCTTTAACAGACATTTCTCTGAACAACGTCACAGGTAGCCTAAAAGACTCATTGAATTCAATTCTTCCATCGCCAACACCAGACCCAGTTCCAAGTGAAGGAATAGCTTGGTTAGTAGACCCCGATTTCCTATCACCATGCTCCCACTGAATCAGAATGGCACGAAGTGTTCTCAGTGACTGCGAAGGAGGCCAGGGCTTAATCTCCTGAATATGGATTATGTAATCAAGCTGAACCGAGGGGGTTGTCCCGGTTTTGGTCCTCAGACCCAGAACCATGGTTCCAGAAATGTGGGTATATTCCTTCCCTAAAAGTAAGCAATGTGCCCAATCAAATCAAATCACAAAACCCCTCAAGTACATGATCATGTAAAGCAGAAACATGAGTGAAATTAAAGTACTAATAGGACATGCACTGTTAAGATAAATGGGATCAGTCATGCGAATGGAACAATAAAAATCTTTAGTTCAACAAAAAGTACATGTCTACATAAAAGAATTTCATGAATAAATGTCCCTCGAGGAATTCAAATTTATCATTATCCATTTCAAAACTTCTCAAAAATATGAAAAAAACTTCACTGGGAATGTCGTCTATGTACACGTGGAAGGACCGTTCACTCAAATGACGGTACTTCAAACCCCCAAACAATCGAAGCAACTAAAATGCCAAGTGCGTCCGTCCACCGTTCTCTCTCTTACCCATAAGATGTAAGGTAATTTGAGTAATTCAGAGTCCAAGGCATCGTGATTTGAATGAACAATTCCTATCACGTGTGCATATAGAACAGCCCCACTAAAGTGTTTCTCTGAAATACATGAAATCAGAGAAAATGAAGAAAGAAAAACACAAGTATTAAGCTAGATAATTTACTTATGAAGAAGCTCAAATGAACCCTGAACTCCCTCCAAAACAGTTGAACGAAAACGAAGTATCACCGTCCGAAAAAATTAAACAAAAAGAAAATCAGTAAACAGTGTGATCATCACATAAACAAGATCGAGACTCGGCCAACATATTCAGTAGCTCAAATTATCGAAAATCAAACAACTTAACCACAAAGCGGCGTCAAATAAACATGTATACATGCTTATAATAATAAAAAACCGAAACAAATAAAAACGCAATGATTGTTAACCGGGGAGGGGAAAAAAAAAAAGCAAAAGAAGAAAAAGAACAGAATGTGAAGAACTTACAGAGAATTCAGAGAGGAATGTGAGGGAGACGGAAGCCAAAACGCAGCGTTTCGTTACTGAAAGTTCAAGCAGAAGCACGTGACGGAGAGAGAAATGTGTATCAGTCTGTGAAGTGAACAAAGCTTGGAGTGTCTTCATCACATAATTATTAGTAAAATAAAATATTTTATTACAAAATAGTTTTTTTTAATTGTTTTATTGTGTGAGGGATAAAAACGATGCATCTTTTAATTATTTCTTATTACGTTTAGCGTTTTGTTTGATTATGGTGATTATGTTTCGTGAGAATATGTCGGTTATACTCGCAGCAGCTTAGCGCGTGCATTCAAACCTTAAAGCCTGATATTTTTCCAATGCGTGTTGACTTGAGTACTTTGAAACAAAGGTCGTAAATGAAGTGATCAAAGCTATTCATCTTTAATCGGCACATGACGTGGTATTAACAGTGTTCTAAAACGTACGTATATTTTCGATTCATTTTTTAAACGTCTCAATATGATGATTGCGCGTGATAATATGATCAACTCATTTTGTTGACCTCCTATACAAGCATGAATGCCAAAATGCGCACGATTATTGTTAAAAATTGTGTCAAAATAACTTGGCAAAGTCCATCCAATTTATATAACTTTAAAAAAAGGAGAAAATTACATTGCAATCGATTTTTAAATATTAGAATTCTAAAATCAAGTTTCAGGTTTAAATATTCGGAAATCGGGTGTTTGATATATAATATTGAATAATATTTCTAATTACAGGTTTTATCCCGTAATTTAAGTGATTCAAAATTGGAAAATATCTTCAAATTCCTTATTTCTCGAAAACACCTTCATCCCACGTATAATCTCCTCTTGCATGATCACACGAAAACCACATTCTCATTTGGTCATCATCAATAAATACCCCCGATGAGCTCACTATAACCTTCAACAATATGTACGCACATCATCATAATCCCTATTTTTCCTCTTTGAGAACTATAGATGCTAAAACCCTCGCAAAGTAGTTCGATTGAGGAGTGGAACCCAAGGAAAGAAAAGGAAGAGGACGTTTCGAAACAATATAATCTCCATCAAGAAGACCCAAAACTTTTGCTTCAGTCACAAATTCAAAGTCGAACAACATATTTTCAATTTTTTTAATTTTTTTTTTTTTATTTCAAACCTACTTATGTTAGTCAAAATTGATGGATAACATGTATTATGATGGGTGTATGTGGCCTATGTTCTATTCAATTTAGTAGTGAATGAATTGGGTGAGGGTTCTTATTTGAAAGTGTTGTTTTTCTAGAAATTGATGCTATTTGATTTAGTAACAAGTTCTGACCTAAAATTCACCTTTTGTGACATGTCCATCCATATGTGACTAATGTTTTTATTGGATTTGTGACCAATATGAATCGTGTGGATAAAACAGTTATATCATTTGGATGTGTTTAGAATTGATATTATTTGATTTAGAAATGTATTATGACCTAAATTTTTTTGACTCTGATCTGCCCATCCATTTGTGACCAAACTTTCATTTGATTTTAACATGAACCCTTATGTGAAATTGTGTTGACAACAGGGAAGTTGTGACTAGATTTGTTATATATGTGACTTGATTGACATGGGTGTCCGCCATGCCTTATGCGACCTATGATAATGTTTGTTGACATCCGAACTAATAAAAGCAGTCTGCCAACCCCACCTCAGTTAAATATGAGTTCGGTCCTTACTCCCAGGTCGAACAATCCCGTCGTTATCTCAGAAAAATATCTTGATTACCCCCTGTCACATCATCCTATCAATCAAATAAACTTGCCACAGGTGACATCATCACCGCCCAGGACAACCAATCCTAAGTCATCAACCTCCAGCCCCTTGCAGGTCATCATTACCTGGGGAAAACATTGACACATGGCCATCAGCCTCATCGACCAATCACAAGAGAATTCGGTGACCTGAGTTTCGAGCTCGGTACTGTTGCTGATTTGACTGATTTGATGTAATGTCGGCTGAAACTATGTATAAATTGTTGAATAGGACTCTTGTAAAGGGCGGGTGATTTCAAACAACAACTCAAAGCATAATTACACTCTGTAAACATATTTTGTGGTCTTTTTTCAATAATAAGTCGCCCTTTTTTCTTAAAGTTAGCTTAAGATTAGCCTTACTAATTTTGACGTCAACAGTTTGGCGCTAGAATGAAGGCCCCAATTGTGAAAAATAGTCTCATTCTCTCCACAAAATCCGAGAGCCATGAGTCGTAGCTCAAGTTCCAGAAATCCATTTCACACCCACCCTCATGAAACGAATACACCACCAAGTTCTCCACGACAGCAGAACCCTCAAACAACCGCCATGAGGGAAACCTGTACCAGCCATCAACGCAACTCCCCGGGAGTGCATAAAGCAAACGTATGGGAATCTAAGCTCATTCCACTAGACCCGTGGACCAGGATCGAAGGAGAAGAACCCGTCGAAGAACTAGAAGGAGTTCAAGTCTGTGCCAAGGACCCAACAAAGGAGCTCAAAGTCGGGCGCGAGCTGCAGCCATCCACCCAAAATGAAATTGTGGCCTTCCTTCGACAAAATCTTGATGTCTTCGGCTGGAATCACGCGGACATGAGAGGAATAGACCCCAACATCGCATGCCACAAATTACAGATGGATCTTTCAGTTCGACCAAAGCAGCAAAAACGATGACCTCTGAACCATGAAAGATATGAAGCACTCAACAAGGAGGTGCAAAAACTGTTGCATAACGGTTTCCTCCGTGAGGCCAAATACCCGAAATGGGTCGCAAATCCGATCCTTGTGAAAAAACATAACGGAGATTGGAGGGTATGCATAGACTTCACCGATCTCAACAAAGCATAGACCAAAAGATAGTTTTCCTTTGCCAAGAATAGATCAAATGGTGGACGCCACTACCGGACACGAACTACTCAACTTCATGGACGCGTATTCCGAATATAACCAGATACTGATGTACGGCCCATGTCAAGAACATATCTCATTTGTAACTGATCGAGGTCTTTACTGCTACAGAGTAATGCCATTTGGTCTCAAAAACGCTGGTGCGACCTACCAACAACTAGTGAAGTCCATGCTTTCCCAACAGATCGGTAAAACAATGAAAGTGTATGTTGACGATATGCTGGTCAAAAGCATCAAGGCCAAGCATCACTGTCAACATCTGACCGAAATGTTTGATATACTGAGGAAGTATGGAATGAAGTTGAACCCAAGGAAATGTGCTTTCGGGGTCAGCTCTGGAAGATTCCTAGGTTACATTGTAAACAACCGAGGAATCGAGGCAAATTCTAAAAAAATACAAGCTGTCATCCAAATGAGGCCTCCAACTAAACCTAGAGAGGTACAAAGTTTAACTGGAAGGATTGCCGCCCTCAGTCAGTTCGTCTCCAAGTCTACGGATTATTGCAAACCCTTCTTTGACACATTACGAGGAGGAAAGAAGTTCGAATGGACCAAAGAATGCCAGGACTCCTTTAACGAGCTAAAGAGACAACTAGCTCAGCCTCCGTTGCTTTCAAAACTAAGGCCGGCGAGGTCCTAAAGCTTTATTTATCTGTTTTAGAACACACCATTAGTGCGGTTCTAACCCGAGAAGAGAATGGTGTTCAACACCCAGTCTATTACGTAAGCAAGGCGCTTCACGAAGCCGAGCTCAGATATTCACCTGTAGAAAAACTGGCATTCACCCTGCTGATGGCCGCGCGAAAACTAAGTTCATATTTCTTAGAACACCTCATTGAGGTCCTCACCAACTCTCTATTAAGGCAAACACTACAAAGACCCTATACTTCAGGTTGGATGGTAAAATGGGTAGTTGAGCTTGGACAATTCGACACCAAATACATGCCACGTTCCTCCATCAAGGGCTAAGCACTCATCGAATTTGTCTCTGAGTTCTGCAACGTCCCAATCGAGGAACTACAAGAAGAAACCCCATGGAGACTTTATGTCGACGATTCATCTACCGAAGAACGATCTGGGGCAAGCGTCGTATTAATCAGTCCTGAACATCGCATATTCTGCGAAGCCTTGCCATTTGACTTTAAAGCCTCAAACAATGAGGCAGAGTACGAAGCTCTCATTGTCGGCACAAAGATGGCCTCAGAGTTGGGGATCTCCGACTTGATCATACACAGCGATTCTCAACTAGTCGTAAATCAGATCAACGATGTATATATGGTGAAAGAAGAAAGAATGGACAACTATCTATAAGTTGTAAGAAAAGAACTTGAAAGATTCAACACCACCGAAGTCAAGCAAATTTTCCGATCGCAGAACGGTCACGCCCACGCACTGGCCCGGATAGCCACTAGTGAGGGAATTGAAGAATTCGATAGCATCCCCATGGGAAGAATATCCCTACCGTCTACCGATTTGGACGAAGTGGTCCATATGATGATAGACACCAGACCAACCTGGTAGGATAAGATCGTCACCTACCTAAAAATCGGGAAATGTCCCGAAAATTTTTTGGGGACTAGAAATCTTCGAATCAAGTTGGCTACGTATACACTCATTGACGATGTACTATACAAACGGGGATATTCTACACCTTTGTTAAGGTGTTTAAACGAAGAAGAAGCTCAGCATACCCTGTAAGACGTTCACGAAGGAATATGTGGAAACCATTCAGGTGGGCTTTCACTAGCCCCCAAAATCATATGACAATGATACTTCTGGCCTGTAATAAGACGTGATTCCCTTAAATTTATCAAAAGATGCAACAAATGTCAGCACATCGCCCCCAATGGCGGATCCAGCTAGTGGCGAGCTAGGGTGGCTGCCCTAGCTGGATCCGCAGGAAGCCTTTTTTTTTTTTTTTTTTTTGCTAAAAGTAGATTAAGATTTTAGGTTATATTACTGATAATTCTTTTTTCTTCCAAATTCTTCTTGCAGCTGAAGTGGTTGGAGCTTGTTTTCACATTTTGAAGGTCCCGGTTTCGATTCTCTTCACATCCAATTCATTATACAATATTTTTAGTTTACAACTACCAAAATTAATGCAATAGGAAGGAGTTGGATGAAATTGAACCTTGAACCTCTACTATAACCATTGAAAGCCTGACCACTGTGGCACCTATTGTTTTTGGCACTTAATTCAACAAAATAATATATATTACATTTATTAGGTTTAATAAAATTATAAAGATTCAAAATCATGCTCTTCCTTTAAATTATACGATACTTGACAACAATGTCATTTGGTGAATATATGATTTATTCTTATAACACAATTATAAATGTTCAATATGAACAAAATAATTGTCATATTTAAATTTTAAGCCTTGTTTTATTTTCATTTTTTTTTCAAAATACATTTTTATCTATCTTATTTTTAACCATAAAATTTTTAATAAAATAATATTACACACAAATTCAAAAAAAATTCTTATTTTTGTTTTCAAAATGTATTTTTTGTTAAAAAGAAAAACACATTAAACGGGCTCTTAATACTTTATTGCGGCTGACAGTCGACAATCAACGACCGCTCGTACTGACTCAAAATCCTAGATTCGTCACTGCTTGCCCCATCATAAACGCTCCACCGCGCGAAAATGGGGGGTCAACCTAATTGGACCTATACCTGTTGGAAAAGGAGGTGTAAAATTCGCCATCATCGCAGTTGATTACTTCACCAAATGGGCCGAGTCAGAGCCACTTGCCAAGATCACCGAACAAAAAACAACCGACTTTTTGTGGAAATCAATCGTCTACAAGTTTGGCATACCTCACTCCATTGTTACGGACAATGGAAAACAACTCGACAACGCAAAACTTTCAGATTTCTGTGAAGAGTTCGGCATCAAGAAATATTTCTCAACGCCAACCATCCGCAGGCAAACGGCCAAGTTGAAGCCATTAACAAAATTATTAAGCATACATTGAAAGCAAAACTCGACTTGTTTAAAGGAGGATGGGTCGACAAACTCCCCAGTGTGCTATGGTCTTATCGCACCACTACAAGGACTAGCACGGGAGAAACATCATTCTCACTGGCTTTCGGTGTAGAGGTTGTGATCTCACTAGAAGTCAGCATTCCATTGCCGCGCATAACTGATTACGACGAAGAAAGGAACCACATGATTCTTCGTACCTAACGAGAAGAAAAGGAACAATGCTGAACTTAAAAATGCCGCTTACAGCGGAACGTCGAGTACTACAATCAAAAAGTCCAAAAAAGAGAATTCAAAGTAGGATCCCTCGTATTACGGAAAGTACTCCTCCCCACAAGAGAGATAGGTAGTGGATGTCTGGGCTCGAATTGAGAGGGCCCCTATCTGATAACGAAGGTCCTGCTAAAAGGGGGATATGAGTTGGAAGACTTGGAGGGTAGACCCTTACCCCACCCTTGGAATGCCAAATATCTCAAGCAGTATTATCAATGAACGGGAAAAGTCCGTGACATATAAAGCCCACTTGTAATGTTAATCACACCAATAAAAAGGAACTTCCTATTTTTGAACATCTTATTCAGAGTACTAAGGAATCTTACAAAACCCTGCTCCATACGCAGACCGATCTAAGGTCGTAAGTGCTGCAACCCTCAGTGGACATTACTCTTAAGGAATCTTACAAAGCCCTGCTACATACGCAGGCCGATCTAAGGTAATACATATTACCCTTAGTGGACATTCCTCCTAAGGAATCTTACAAAGCCCTGTTACATATGCAGGCCGATCTAAGGCTGTACGTGTTACCCTCAGTGGACATTCCTCCTAAGGAATCTTAAAAAGCCCTGCTATATACGCAGGCCGATCTAAGGTTGTACGTGTTACCCTTAGTAAACATTCCTCCTAAGGAATCTTACAAAGTCCTGCTCTATACACAGGTCGATCTAAGGCTGTACGTGTTACCCTTAGTAGACATCCTCCTAAGAAATCTTACAAAGCCCTGCTCCATACGTAGGCCGATCTAAGGTCGTAAGTGCTGCGACCCTTAGTGGACATTTCTTCTTAAGAAATCTTACAAAGCGCTGGACATTCCTCCTAAGGAATTTTACAAAGCCCTGCTCCATACACAAGCCGATTTAAGGTCGTAAGTGCTGCGATCCTTAGTGGACATTCCTCCTAAAGAATCTTACAAAGCCCTGCTACATACGCAGGCTCATCTAAGACTGTACGTGTTACCCTTAGTGGACATTCCTCTTAAGGAATCTTACAAGGCCCTGCTCTATACGCAGACTGATCTAAGGTAATAAGTACTGTGACCCTTAGTGAACATTCCTCCTAAGGAATCTTACAAAGCCCTGCTACTTACGCAGGTCGATTTAAGGCTGTACGTGTTACCCTTAGTGGTCATTCCTTCTAAAGAATCTTACAAAACCCTGCTACATACGCAGGCTAATCTAATGTCGTAAATGCTACGACCCTTAGCGAAAATTCCTATTTGAAAATTCTACGAAGGCCAGCAGCATTTGCAGGCCGATCTAGGTTCGCATGACTTACGAGTTCTGTCACATACGCTGACTAGAAGACATTACATCATTAAAAATTCACGAAAATATGAAATAATCAATAAAATTTAGACCCCATAAAAAATAAAAAAAAACATGCATTTTCATAAGCATTCAAAATAGAGTATAGCTCATCTTCGAGCACAAACAAGATATCTATAAAGTTTAACAAATTCATCACAAATCCAAAAAATGTCCTAAGAAGAGCTAAGGGGAGGGGGGACTTCGCGCGGAGCGACATCATCTTCATGAACAGGAGAAACCCGAACCCCTGTCGCTTCTGACAAACGCTGAAGCTCTTCTTTCTGCTCTTCCACAGCCTCCTCAAGGAAACACACGTCGAACCCTGACCTCTCTCTGCGAACGTGTTTTACTACTTCCTCCAGAGCCACGACGTAAGCATCCTGAGCAAGAGCGTCAAACTCGGAGGACGAGCTCCAAGTCTCCACTGCCCTCGCAGCCCTAGATTCAGCCTCCTCAGCTCTACGCGTCGCCTCTCTTGCTCTCGCATTTGCCTCCCGTACCTTCTCCACAATCTCCTCAGTCCGAATTCTCTCTTCCTCAATCCTCTTCTTCTCAGCCTCAACCCTACAACCAACCTCCTCTCTCAGAGCTCTAATCTCCCCCTTTCACTTCTCCTCCATCTCCAGCCTCGAGTTCAGCTCAAACCCCATCGTGGTAAGTTTCTCCTCTTATTCTTTTTCTTTTATTGCAAACTGAGCTCTCTCATCCTCCATGCTGTTATACAAATTCAAGGCCTGATCCTTGGCCTCCATAAGTTTGTCGAGCTCAAATTTCACCTACATTAAAATCCATAAGTTAAGCAACTCGCAAATATGTAAATCATCAAATAAAATGAAGTAAGGAAAATACCTTATCAGCTACGGTCGTCATGTACAGGATAGAACGATGGCCGTGGAGTTGAGCAGTCATTAGGGCCTCGCCTATGGGCATCTCATTAAGGAAGCCTTGCTCTCTTTCACCCCAACTCCTGGTAAGCAGGTTTGCAGAATCACGCAGAGATGGGGGAAGTACAGCAGTAACCTCCCTCGATGGAGATGGAGCTCGCAAGTAATCCAGGAAGATCTCTGGACGGTGGCCTAGTAGACTGTCTAATGATGGTCTCTGTAAGTCCGGGCGCCTCTCCTGCACCCTTGCTGAGCTAGTCGAAGCGGAAGCAGCTGCCGCAGGAGGTGGCGAGGTATGAGCTGGAGACGGCAAAGTGATGGCAACCAAAGGAGAAGAGCTCAACGGAGGATCAGCTTCAGGGACCCTTGGTGCGTTTGGCATACCAGTATGGTTCCTTTTCAAGGGGACCTCGTCCTCCACTTCCTCAGAATAGCTTTCATCCCAGTCTGGGACGTCCCTCTTCTTGGCCTTCACTGCGGCCACAGTTTTCGCCGCCTTGTATCCCAACATTTCTGAATTGTGAGCTGTAAACAAAAAAGTATGTGAGTACTCAACTCTAACAAATATCACCTCAATAAACCAATCAAAACCGACCTGAACTGGTCGGAACCGATGTAGACGCTGTGACGGTGGAAGGCTCCGGCACCCTGGTTTGAATCAAGCTGGCCTGAAAAAGGTCGAAATTCGAGAGCAAAAATTTGCAAGATCTTTGTTTCTTCGGCAATGCACGAATTGCTTCCGCTCACCTCTGAGTGTCTTTCTTCAGTGTAGGCCTCTTGTAATCTGCACAGTAACATGATATCAATTAGAGTCGCTTAGAATATAATCTATGTTAAAACATCAAGAGGCAGTTACTTACATAACGAATGATAAAGCGCTAGGACCATGTCGTCCCTATTCACCTCAGCAGAATGAAACTGCCACTCCCCCGACACATAGAACCACTCTTCCTTCCATTTCTTAATTGAGGAGGGGGTGTCTAAACCAGAGAACCTCCCATCCTTGGCCTAACACTTGTGTACCACCAACCCGAGTTCTTCCCATCCTTCTTAAAAGAAAATAAAGAGTTGAGCTGCTCAACCGTAAGCTCAAGGTTACCTAATCTATCCCACAGAATAAGCGTGACGATCAGAGTCTGCCACCCATTTGGGCATAACTGGGTCGGAGCTATGCCCCAAGAATACAAGAACTTACGGATAACCCTAGGAATAGGTAATCTCAGCTCGACTTGAAGGATGGCAGAATTCAATATGACACATCCCATAGGGGGAGCGTCAGCACAGTCAGATGGTTCAGGGATTATCATAATTACCGAACTCGGAATATCATATTTTGCCCTCCAACTAGCTAACATATCACTTGTAACTACAGACCTGTAAGAACCAGCCCCCCACTCCAACTGATCATTTCCTTCACTACCCATAGGGGAACCCACTTCCTCGTCTACCCTATCTCGCCCCATCTCCCTAGGATGGGCCAAAGAAACGGGGTTAGCAACAGAAATAGGAACAGGAGTAAAAATCTCTCTACACCCCGAGGACGAATTAGAAGTAGAATAGACGGATTCTTCCTGTTGATTTCCCCAGGATTGAACCCTCGACTCGTCCGAACTCATGGAAAAGAACAAAACAAACGGACTAAGTGAAGAAGCGAAGGAATACCTGGGAACTCGAAGGACGGCCTTACTCAAACAACAGACAGGGCGTGCTCTGAATTCCTTGGTGCTTTGAGAGAAAACAGTGTAAAGTAAAAAGACAAAATGAAAAGTCATTGAATATTTAAAAAGAAGGAAGATAAAGGGTTTTAATCTGGACCTTTAGTTTAAAATAAAGGAGGGAAGATCTACGGTTGAAATGTCTCCTGGGCAAAACGACACGCATTAGGAAACTTATCAAAGAAACTATCTAAAAATGCCGTACAGCTCATCCCTACCCAGGCAGGACACTTGGCATAATAATAATTACTTTTCTTGGAAAAAGAACCCGTGAAGTCAGAAGGTTAGCCCCCCTTACGGAAGAACTGACTTGGGGGTAACTGTTGACATCCGAACTCCAATCTACTAAAAATAGTTCACTGACCTCACCTCAATTAAATGTGAGTTCGGTCCTTATTCCCAGGTCAGACAATCTCGTCGTTATCTCAGAAAAATATCATAATTACCCCCTGTCACATCACCCTATCAATCAAATACAATTGCCACAGGTGACATCATCACCGCCTAGAACAACCAATCCTAAGTCATCAACCTCCAGCCCCTTGCAGATCATCATTACTTGGGGAAAACATTGACACATAGCCACCGGCCTCATTGACCAATCACAAGAGAATCCGGCGACCCGAGTTCCGAGCTCGGTACTGTTGCTGATTTGACTGATTTGATGTGATGTCGGCTGAAACTATGTATAAATAATTGAATAAGACTCTCGTAAAGGATAGGTGATTTTATACAACAACTCAAGGCTTAATTACACTTTCTAAACATATTTTGTGGTCTTTTTTCAATAATAAATCGCCCTTTTTTTCTTAAAGTTGACTTAAGATTAGCCTTACTAATTTTGATGTCAACAATGTTAAATATTGAAAAAAAAAAAAAGCATAATTATGTATTTTAGAACCTTAGGTATTAAGTTCATGCTTGACCCTCTTTATTTCATGACTTTTTATTTCTCATATTTACTTTTAATTACATATTCATACAATAAAATATTTTGCACGTAATCTAAAAATTTTCAGGCCTTGTTTGAACCTCATTTTTGTTAAAGAAATGCATTTGTGAATAATGTATTAATAATAAATGTGTGGTTAGAAAATAAGAATTTTTTTTAATTTACGTGTAATATTATTTTATTGAAGAATATATAATTGAAATGTGGTCCAAATACTATGCGCTTGTTTGAGCCTCATTTTTTCATCAAAATACATATTTCAACAGTGATTTGATACTATTTCAACCACACATTTTTCAATAAAATAATATTACACAAAAATAAAAAAAAATTTCTTATTTTTTAACCACACATTTCACATCAATACACTATTCAAAAATTCATTTTCTCCTCTAAAATGGGGCTCAAACAAGGGTTATAAAAGAATGCTTCCTTTTCCTTTTTCTTTCAAAAAAGAGGGGGGGTCAAACAAGGGATGGCTTGTCATTTGAGGCAACAGAATTATAGAAAAATAATATCTCTAGTAATAAGTTGTCACATATGATGACTATTAAAATTGTTGGTTATTAATAACATTATTTTAAAATTAATAATATTTGTATTTTACCGTATGTTTAGCCTCATTTTTTGAAATTTATTTTTTTCCCTCGAACTCATTCTTAGACACAAATTTTATGGATGTACAACTTTTATTAAATTTTTGATCATATATTTAATTAACTTTTATCGAAATTTTACTAAAAATTTGATTTTTAATTAAATCAAACCTGGCTTAATTAGTTTATCATTTCACTCTTCACTACCTATCACGTGTATTGATTATCATCTTTAATTATGTAAATAGCATTACGAGATCACTATGATGTAAAGATGGTTTGTATGCCACTAGCTACACGAACGTCAAAAATGAAAAAAATTCATAATCCAGATGTATTATTTACACCAATTCAAAAATCAGATAGATAGTTTGAAAATTCAAAATTCAAGTATATATTTAATTAATTAAAAATATTTATTAAATAAATATAATAAAGTCACAGTTATACAATTAATGGTCACAGATTCATAATTATAGGTCACAAATTTATTTCTTAGTCACATATCATCAAATTAATTGGTCACAGATTATTTTGTGGTCACAAATCAAATATTTTGTAGGTCACAGATTATTTCGAGGTCATAGATCATTCAAATTAAAGGTCACAATTTATCTATGGATTACATATTTTCAAATTTATTGATCACAAATTATTTTTTTAGTCATAAATTATTGTATTTCAAAGGTCACAGATCAAATCATTGGTCACATGCACAAAAAACTCCACCCCCAATACCAATTCAAACTAATACTTAATCACAATCATTATTACACCTTTCCCTCGCCACACCACCTCAACAACCACCACCAATAGCAAAAATGACCAACAAAACACAACGAGCGACAGCACCACACCACCACACAACTGTTGACCACCATCTCGTCGCCGACACCACCACCACCCACCACTAGCAGCATCACCGCTACCCCCAAGTCCACAACAATGCACCATCACCATAACCTCCAAAACAAACACCAACCAAAAAATGCCGACCACCACAGCCACCGTCTACATCTCACCACATTATTGCCACCACCAAGAACTGCAAATACAACCAACAAAAATTACCCCCCAAAAGCTTCAACCCCACCAGATCCAACTCCTATAACATGTCGCGCAGTCGCATCGCCCCACCACACCACACTTCACCAAACTTACAACCACACCACACAACACCATACCGCCACCTATATCCACACCATACTAACCACCACACCACACCATACTATCGCGATGCTGTCAAACACAGCAGCGTTGGGCGACAAAAGCTAAGCAGAGGACCAACACCAACCTACCTCCACCTATATTTATTCAAAATTTAAACTCTTGATTCTTTACTTTCAATCCTATATTTATTCAAACTTAGACGATTATAATAAAGAATTTAGTTAGAGCATGTTTTACGCAACTGTTATGAATAGTGTTTTTGCAAGCAAAACTATTACTAAAGAGTATTTTCAATTATATTAAACTCTTGTTTGGTAGAAATTTAAATTTAATTTTTAGCAAAAATTCGATAAAAAATAATGAAATGTGTAGTTGAAATTTTTTTTCAAATTCATAAAATATGTAATTAAATTAATTATTTAATTTAATTTAATTGAAAATGTTAATTTCAATCCCTATCAAGAAGATCAAAAATTGACACATGAAGTTGAATAAGTGCATAGAAAAGCGCGTGAATTAAGATGGTTTTGGCGTGGTGTGTTAGTGTCTTTGTAGCAAATATTCGCCGACAAAAAATTTAGCAATTCTTTCTTTTGAATTTTGACCATTCATTCCCTACTGTAATGTGATAATGATGTTTGCCTCAGTTAATAGTTTAAAATTAAAACCCGCTTCAGCCCACGTTTTTCTCTTTTTAAAACTCATTAATTTAATTCTCTTTTATTTTAAATTACACAATTTTTAATAAAATAATATTTAACGCAAATTAAAAAAAGTTTATTCTTTTACAACTATCCATTTTTCAAAAACACTATTACCTCAATTTTAATAAATTTTGGATTTAAACAGTCCAAAAACATGTTTGAAACCATATTTTATAAATAGATTTTTAGTAAAAAAGTAATTTTTCGATTATAAATAGAAAAAAAATTAAATTTTTACCCAAAATTAATTTTACTGAAAGATGATGTGTTGTTGAAAAACAAGTGGGAAGAAAAATACATTTTAAAATACGAAGCTCAAACAAGGCTAAGCCCATATCTGACCAACATTCTTTAGTTATTATTACTTTTTTTTTTCAAACTCAATTTCAAGTTACGTAAATCAAATTTTTTTCTACTTTTTAATCACACGTCTTTTAGTAAATCACTATTTCAAAATCTATCAATCCAAAAAATGAGGCTTAAACAAACTATAAGGGTGTGTTTGATATGGTGAAATTGGAATTGAAAAATAGAATTGGAATCGAATCTTCCAACTTTAGGTGTTTGATACATTTTTGTTTTTCCATGGGATTCGAATTCTTAGTTTTCTTGAAGTTTGGATTTTTCTTGGTTTTTAGGGATAATCAATTTCCCACCATGTTTTTCTACCTACTGTAGCATTTTATTATTTATTTATTTATTTTTTTGCAATGGAAACAAATTTTAAGAATTATTGTAAAAAAATATTTCCCTTTAAATGACAATTTCTATGTAAAACAAAGTCAAACGAACACGAAAAGATAGATGATTTTCTTGAAACAAATTTTTTTGTTGGCAATGGAAACAAATTTCATCCTCAATACCAGTAAAATCTATCCTTTTAATTGACAATTTTCATGTAAAACAAAATCAAACGAACACCAAAAAATACTTTTATTTCAACATTTTCCACGTGGAAAATTATATCTATCAAACATAATAATTCACAATGCTCAGGAAAACAATTCTAGGCAATTCAATTCCATCTTTACAATCAAACGGACCCTAAATTCAAACACGTTTTGTGTATCCATAATTTTTCACTCGAGTCATTTAAAGCAAAACAAAGTTAGCTCAGTCAAGTCGAGAATGGCTCTGTAACATATCGAACAGACTATACAAGTAGAGAACAGAGTTGTAAGAGAGTAGGTTGTCATTTTCCAATGGTGGTGGACACGAAGGAATGAGCTGTAATGAAATTGAAATGTAAAATAGTTTTCACTATGCCCCCACAATCATTTGTTTTTTCATCAACTAATGAATTTATTTATTATTATTATTATTTTTTATGCATAATTGACAGGTCACATATCACAACTACAGCAATTAAGTGAAATGTTGGTAGGTGGAATAATTCATGATTCTACTAGGCAATACTTCAATACCATAGAAAATGTGAGGAAGATGAGAGATTAGTAATAGAAATTATGTTGTCAAGAAATTTCAGATAAAGAATGTGCAAATCACTGCAAGGCTGAATTTTGGAAGGTAAGTAACTGTAACTTGAAAGAGAGAGTAAAAAATGAAAATGGAATGGGTGGATTGCATACAATGAAGTGGTTATTTCAGTTTGAGTCCATGATATGAAATTATCAATACCAAGTTAGTATAAGTTTATTTTACAGAAGCTAAAACTTTTCTTCCAATAGAAGAAGAGAAAATATTTATCAAAAACAAAATTTAAGGGTAAACACTCAGCATTAGCTGAAATTGTTCTTCTTTTCAAAGGGAATAGTATGGGATCCTTTTCATCAATGTTATAGGCCAAAATGACCTCATTCCTAGAAGTGAAAGTAAAATGACAAGTATTTCAAGAAAATAGAATTCTTACGGAGGTATTGGTACAACCAATCGTTGGTTGTCTGACTTTGGATTTAAACCCAATCGCGATGAAATTATGCCCTCGTTTGGCCCTTAAATTAAATTTCATTTTTCTTTCTCCGATTTTCAATCACACAATTTTTCAAACGTAAATCAAAAATTTTTCCTTCTTTTTCAGTCATTCATTTTTCATAAAAATATTATTCCACCTATTTTAATTTGAAAAAATGGGAGCCAAACGAGAGCTATGGCTTTCTCCAACTCTTTTAGGGCTTGCAAGAGTAGTCAATCTCGACCGGCCAATTTAGCCAGATAACCTAATAAATGAATAAAGGCACTGATCTGAGTGAAGTTAAAACAGTATACATTTGGGTCATTGGGGTCACTGAAAGAGATTTTGGGTCTAAAACTAAGTCAACTGCCATCCTGTTAAGAGGTGTCTTTACCCCATAATGTGGGCAAGCATCCCTGCAGATGCATTTCAAAACGAGTCAGTGTCAAAAAAATCATGTTATTGTTAAAAGCATTATGGCATATTGCTTCCAGCTGGTGAATTGACAGTTATAAGCAAATGCATCAATACAATGACTACGCGGCAAGATATTATCTGCCCTGCTGATGCCATTCCGGTTCGCAATTTGGCCAGTTCACGGAACAGTGCATCAACAGCTGACTCCATTTGAGAGATTGAAGCAGCCTTAAGACTAGCCCCTAAGTCTGCATCTTTCTCTGTGTCCCCATCATCATCCTCGTCTTCATCTTGCTCCTCTTAAAATAAAAAAATCGAAGGAAAGAAAATCATCTAAACAATAGCAGAAGCTGTATAGTGTACATACCATACAGAACCAATCAAACACACATTGAAGAAAGAAAAATGGCCAATCCTTTGTTAGTAAAAAAAAAAAAAAAAAAAAAAGGATTGAACCCCAACCTTAAGAGCCCCACTGTTCCGTCTTTAGAGTTTTGTCAGGGAGATAAATTGTGGGATGTGTCCCAACAGGCTTGGGAGTAAGAGCTGCCTGTACATTGTGCCTACAAGGAGTCCAATTTTATATTTTAGGAATCGAACCCCCATACTACGGCTATCAGCAAGACATGAGATAACCGCACTCCTGTTCTTTACACCATTAGACTATGCGCTGGATTACATTTGTTAGTATAAATATAAATAGCACAAGTGACGGAATCAGAGTTATATTTTAGACTGCCCTAAAATTTAGAAAAAGCTTTCGTATCCTTTTCGGTGGCCAAAAGCGAAAGTTTTTCAAACATCAGTAAGTGACAACAACACGATAAAACTAATGCAAAAAGTGAAAATTTTAAACTTTTAGTTAAAAATATTCATTAACTTTAAATATATTACATATAGAATGTCGTGTCAACTTTTCTTCAAAAGTCATATGCTATAACAGTTGAGTATCATATGCTTTGGTGTAGTAATATTCACTTTAAAAGCTCAAAATAGAAATATTATGTAAATAATTACACGAGTTCAAGAAATGGGTACTAATTAGTTGGTTTAGTACTAACATAGAAATAAAAGGAAAAATTCTTAAATATTAAAGCTACAACTGCATGTGATCCCTTACAAGACAGGGACGAATTCATGATTGGATTCAAGATCGAGATACAAAATTTCAAATCGAGCTACTACGCAGAAAAAAAAGCTTACACATAAAAAACTGATTTTTTACCAAAAGAAATAAAAAAATATCTTTAAAAAAAAGCTCTTGGGCCTGAGGGAGCCCCCCCTCAATCCGTCTCTGTTACAAGATGACCTTAATATCATTTAGAATTCAACCAATATTCAACATAACAAACTAATCAACTTATCATAACAATTATATTTATATAGAAGAGTCAATTTAAAAAATATCAAAATTTGAGCTTGTAATTTCCAAGTAAAAAATGAAATTAATTTGACATCATAAATTGTAAACTGAGTTCAGGGGCGGATCTAGGGCTGGCCTCTCCAACCCACTTGATGTTTTTTAGGGCAAATTTTTTTTTTTTTTTTGTGTAAATTTATATTTTTTTACATGTTAGCCCAGCTTATAGTTCGATCCTGACTTCGCCCCTGACCGAGTTGTACCTGCAAACGGAAGATGTTGGAATTAAAATAATAAAAGAATAGATAATGGCAGTGCAATTTGAAGCTCATATTCGAATCAAAATCCAAAGAGTCGTCCATGTAAAGATATGTACTTTGAGCAGTATTATAAGCAGAGCATATTAAGCCCTTGTTTGAGCCACGTTCTTTAAAAAGAATTCGTTCTTAAACAGTGATTTGATATCATTTCAACCACATATTCTTCAATAAAAAAATATTACACGCAAATCTAAAATTTTTCCTTATTTTTTAACCACACATTTCATATATAACACTATTCAAAAATGCATTTTCTTGACAAAAATGGGGCTCAAACAAGGGCTAAATTCAAAAGCCAAATGTAGGCACGAAATTCAAAATCTCTATCGCATCCTCGGACACGATAAACGTGAAAATTGTGTGAAATATATTAATATGGACAGATAGGAATTAAAGGGAACTGGGAGCTGAATGACTTTGGTTTTGATTTAGAATAAAAAAAGACAATGCGATTACAGAGGGGTGGGACTTATAAAAGTAGAGTAGAAACCTTTTGTTTTGGACCAATTGTGCCCTGGGATAAAGAGGCTCGTTCTTATTTTCCATTCTTGCACTAATTTCCATTATTCCTTAAGCATATCAAGTTTGAACCTTGGCACTTTTTGCTTGAAGTTAGCTATTGATAATTCAAAATAAACAAGTACATGAGCAAAAATGACTACGTTTTTCGCATTATTGCTCAGAGAGATGCTTGCCACAAGAAGGTGAAATTGAATGCAAAAGGGATGCTTCAGATCGAGAGTAACAAGTGGCAAGGCAAAAAATAAAGGGACTAAATTCTACCATTTTCAAACTTGAAGTTTTGCATCTATGGCATAAACCTATTGATATTTTCAAAATAAACAGGTACACTAACAACAAAATACATACTAACAGGTAATTTATTTAATTAAGATCACGGCACAGATTAAGTCATACAAGTAGTGTGTGTCCAAAAATGCAAAAACAAAAGAGAAAGAAACATTACTCATTGGTTGCTTCCTTCCTTCGCCGAAACCTCTTCCAGATTCAAACAAAAGAAAATTCGTAGCTGGAGCGTTCAAAATGCTGCTTACAGTGGTAGATTGGTGGGTGTCGAAACGAGAAGGGAAAATTAAGAAAGAAACATAGTGGTGGGAAACGAAGTGAAAATGAGATGAGGCAAGAATATGTGTATGTTTAGGGATTTTGATAATTGATTTTTTTATCGTTAAAGATAAAGTAGGTGCTATTTGTGAGAGAAAAATTCAAAAATAACGGCTGAAATCGTAAAATAACTGTCAAAAAATTAATTTTATTTGAATTTTAAACTGTACCAAACAAACTCTATATTAGTGCTCTTCCAAGTGAGAAATAAAAATAGGGGCGGATCGGGGGGCATATAGGGTCAATTGACCCCTTAGTTTTTACGACAAAATACATACTAACAGGTAATTTATTTAATTAAGATCACGGCACAGATTAAGTCATACAAGTAGTGTGTGTCCAAAAATGCAAAAACAAAAGAGAAAGAAACATTACTCATTGGTTGCTTCCTTCCTTCGCCGAAACCTCTTCCAGATTCAAACAAAAGAAAAGCAGTAGCTAAATCCTAAAGGCCCAGCTTTGCCTGCCCTCGTCTCTCCCAACTCCCACCATTCGAAACCCCTGTATTCACTATCATCGTCGGCCATCGGCTACCGGCCCACTAACATAGTGACACCGTTTGCTTTCTCTCTCCCATCGGCCACCATTTCAAGTCTTCATCTCCATTTTGCACAATCGACAATCCCACTTTGGTCTTCTTTGATGTCACACCGCCACCAGTGGGCTGGGCAAAATGTTTTCATAAGTTATGTTTGGGTATCTGAATCGAGAATTAATGGATTTGGTTCGATTCTTAGTTCTAGATAGTGGTGGCAATGGACTGAGCCGAGCCAGCTCGGCCCTTAACCTCACGAGCTCGGCTCGCGCTCGTGGCGAGCCCTAGTTGAATTTGGGCAAGCTAGGCTCGGCCCACGAGTTTGTGGCTCGTCCAAGCTCGTGGGCCAAGCCGAGCTTTGGCTCGTGGGTTCGTCTTTTTTTTTAAGAGAAAAACACAAATAAATGAAATAATGTAATGAAAACACTCTTAAAAAAAATAAAAAGTGTTAAAAAATACAAATAATTTAATGAAAACACTTTTTTTATTTTTTTATTTATATCATATTGTAATATTTTTTTATAAAGTATAAAATATTTATATAATGAAGATAAATTATTTTTTGAAATACATTTACAAAAAAAAAATATTTTTTGGTATATTTTGCAGCATAAGAGAGTAAAAACTCTATAATTGATATAATAAAAGAGAATTGGAGTAGTGATTGAATAATTGATATAAAAAAAAAAGGAGGTTAAGGGGTATTTAAAGTAGAAAGTGGAGAAAAATAAAAATAAAATAAAATAAAAAAATTTCAGTGACCAAACGGTCACTTTCTTTGCAAGCCACAAGCTAAGCGCTCAGCTCGTGGCTGGTCGTTTGAGTTAAAAATAACGAGCCACGAGCCTTCGAGCAGCTGCTCGGCTCGCTTCCCGACAAGGCCTGCTCGGCTTGTGATTTTACAAGTTCGAGCCGCCCACGAGTCCTATTTTGAAGAGCTGAGCCGTCGAGCCAACGAGCGGTTCGGCCCTTTTGACATCCCTAGTTCTAGACTAAGAAGCGAAGAACCGAATTTCTTTAAATTTTTTAATTTTTAATATTGGATAAATCAAATTATTTTAATTTTTCTAAACAAATTAGCAAATTAACTAATTAAGTGATTAGTGTTCCAATTTTTAGTTTATTTATGTTTGTTAATTGTGTTTTATCAATTTTTTATTTTTTATTTTTTGTAGAGTTTCTTAGTGGTGAGTGTGGCAAGTCAAGCAATTGATAGCTAATTTAAATAGTTGGTAAGTATTAGCAATACTTTAAAATATTTTATCTCTACGATTTCCAATTTATATTTCATTTTCCACGTAGAGTTAAAGGTTTGAAGTAAAGGAATCATTGAAGTTTTAGTATTAGTATCTATTTTTTGGTATTTGTATGCATTGGTAAATTAATCTTCTTGGACAACTAGTTATTTATATGTTATTAAATTGAACTATGTTAATTTGTAAAAACTACGATTGAATGTGTCATTAGTTGTATTCATATAGCGTCGTTATAAATGTTAAAAAATTTAATTATAGTACGGAATCAGACTGGATCGAACTGAACTGAACCTGAATAGTTTCATAATTATATTTGGATCCGACGATTCCATTTACTAGATACCCGAAAAATTCTGATTCGATTCGGACTGTGCCTAGGCTTAGCCACCACCACACAACCAACAATCCCTCATCTCTACCACACCATAGATTCAGCCCCCGCCTCCCTCGCCACACTAGCAATAATATACCTTACCACGATACAATGCGTTGCAGCGGCCGCGAACAGCAAAGATGTGGAAGGATGAAGTTGTTGCAACGGCGACGCACCGTTCAATTTACGATGCATGAAATAGGCACGTAGGTCACTACTGACGACGGTGATCGGCCTCGCGCAGCGTTGCTCCAACATTTGGTGGTGACTGCGATGTAAAGAGTAGGAGAGTAGAGAGAGAATTGGTTGAAAAATTTGGAAGTAAATAGATATTAGGTTTTAGGGTATGGGTATATTATTAAATGAATTTTATAATATTATTATTTAATATTAGAAATTGTATTATCATCTAATTTTTGTATATATAAACTATACATATGATATATGAAATACAATAATAATTCTATTTGTACAATATTTTGTACAATTTAATTGACAAGGGGCAGCCTCGGAATATAATTCAGTGGTGCAAAGGGCATGAGTGAAATAGTCTCAACTTTGCTGACAGTCACCGTGTGAAGGTTCGATTTCTGAGATATGAAATTGAACTCTTTATAAGCACCAATGTATAAATAAATTCTTACTCCCTGACTTATTGAATTACATTTTACGATTTACTTCCCTCACAATGTTTCGGGAACGGGGCGATCAGCCCTCGAAATTGGGTTTCAACCTTTTTTTTTTTAAATTGACAAGGGGCCCAGCTGCAACCGATTGTACAAAACATTGTACATCTAGCCCAACTCCTTTTCATCTCTGTCGCTCACGAGCATGGCTCACACAATCAGTCTCCAAGCAAGAAGGCAAAAGTGAAATATTCAGTTCACGCCGACCGCCATCGTGTTCCATTTCATCTACTCCCTTTACTTCAACGTCTACGCCACCGCCAGCGCAATAGGGTAAGTAATTTACTTTTTGGTCTTCAGGATTCGAGTTTCAAATTAGAATATGGGCTGTAAATCCTGAAATCCAAGCCTAACATTTCATTCCCTCTCTCGCTCGATGGATGACAGCTCTCTGCGACTCTCACTCTCAAAATCTCTGTCGACTACCTGGTCACCATCAGCAGACGAAGGTATAAGTGCTGATTTTATTTTCTACCAATTAGTAAAAATAGTATTTGGTTGCACATTTAGGATTAATCTGTTAGGAAGAAAGCACTTGAGAGAAATATACTGTAAATTAGGAATGGATTGTAACGTATTTGATTATAATTTATTATGCGTTTATTTGAGGGGATTCGTTAGGTTTTAAAGTATATCTAGTCAAAGATATGCGAGAAATTCTAACCCAAACGGCAAACAACATGAATTTGTGGCGTCGCAAATGCATTTCTGACATTTTTGGGGTGGTAATTATGTTCTTAAACAGAAACTTCTTTTGTTGAGTTTCTGTGGTAGTTATGATCAGGGGTTCTTGATTTTAGGACGCTCTTGGTGGTTTTGGTGGAAATTTGGTGGTACCATAGGTGGTTTTCTTTGATTTAAGTTTTTATTAATTGGGTTATGTGAATTTTAGGACATATAATCGAGCAAACTGAAGTGGTTTTGATCTTTCTTACTAATTCCATGATTTTTTAGAAGCAAAGAATTTTGAATATTCTTATCTTCTGTTTTGTATATGTAAAATCATCTCGATATTCTGTCTTCCTATGTTATTCATTACTATCTATATGTTTATTTTTTCTCTTGATTGTGATTTTTTATTATTAATTGAGTAATTCAATCAGATAATTGATCGACTGTCGTTCTATAATAGATTGCTGATTAATTAACAAGCCATAAATTTTATACTTTTTGTGTTTCCTTGCTTGAACTCCTGTCATTCATGTACTTATATAGATGATTTAACATCCTTTTTAACTTATGATTTTCTTTATATTAAACTTGCCTTGCCTCGTCCATATGTTCTCCTTGAGGTATTTGAGGTTTAGATTTCTCTGCAATTCCACATTTAACTGTAGCTCGTAGTTATTAGATAACAGTTTACTTTGTCATTCTATATGTAATTGCCATATTTAGAAATATCAGTTGCTGTCTTGCTGTGGAACTTAGATTTCTTATCATGTTTGATTTGGCCGTTAATTGTTTTTCATCTTTCCTCAATTATTTGTTTGAATTGGTCATTACATATCTTCTGGTACTATCATGCCATGATGTCTGGAATTTAATTTGGGTTTATGGCGTTGAGTTATTCCTAAGTGCAGGTTATAGAATTTTATTTGAATTGACCATTACATATCGAAATAGGATTTTATTTGAATTTCATTTGAGTTATTCCTAAGTACAGTTATTAGAAATATTCCACTCTATTATTGCAGTATAGTCTATAGCCTAGCAGCTGGGCTATACTGCATAGTGGAATATCATGTTTTTTCGATATACACTAACTGTGTGAACTTCAGACAAAGGAGTTGGCAAAGGAGCATCTTTGTATCGGTAGCCTCACTATGGTTCATTAAGTGGAAGATTCTGTTCATATTATATGATTCCTCTATGTCATGTCTACCTTGTGCATTTGGATTTAAACAGAACCAAAGCAGTTTTTTTTCCCCCTAATTATGTTTTAGGTCTAGAACCCCATGCTTAGATTATACCCAGGAAATGCACTAATTCTAGTCTATAATTGTAACTTGATTTAGAGGTAACAGTGTATACTGCTTGGCTTCCATTTCGTTTTAAAAGGTAAAATCCAAGAAGCTGCAATCTACTTCCATCAGTTAGTCAATGCCCTCAATTGAACTTGTTGCTTGTCGGTAAATTAATGAATTGTTGTTGCCTAGTTGGCTTAATAAACTATTTTTGGATTATCGTTGTAGTAATGGATAATTGATGAATTTCTTTTTGTTTGCATTTTGTAAGAATTTGTTGAGAAGATGGATATAAATTATCTTGCATATGAATTTTATTTGAAACCTCCTCGAAATAACTTCAAATGATATGAATTTGACTTTAATGTCATATATACATTTATTATATAGACATCTATAAATTTCAGTCCCTGTGACCTAAATTCCTGGATCCGCCTGGATGATGGCAACAACTCAATCATTCAACGGCAATCTGAAGGTAAGTTCTCTATTTTCTTCATTTTTGCGTATTTGTCTTCTCATTGCCTACTTTTAGCTAATTTTTACTTATTTTTAGCTTGACTTTTAGTAGTCTTTATCATTATTCTAATTAGTGTAATATGATATTGATGCAGTGTGGTGTTTGATTGAATTGTTTTTTGTCATTTTTTTTTTTCCCAAATTGTGCTCTTTGTGCGTTCAATTTGTTGTTACCATTTGAGGGACCAATTTACACTTCTATAGTGGAGTCAAAAGCACAAGTAGCTGCCTTTTTTTCTCTTTAAGTGGATTATTAATAACTTCAATAATGGTCAAATCAGGGATAATCAAAATGAGGGACAATTTAACAATGAGAAAATTAAAAATAGATCTTGTGATTGATTTGTGGATGTGTTGTTTCCGGCTGGCATAGATGTTGACTACTATATATGTAGTGAAAAACTTCATGTAGTGTATGTCAGTAATCATACTAAGGCGATGTTTGAGTCACATTCTTTTTTAAAAAAAAAAAAAAAAAACCCTTCTTAAACAGTGATTTAACATCACTCAACCATACATTTTTCAATAAAATACTATTACACGAAAATCCAAAATTTTTCTCATTTTTTAACCACACATTCTCCATCAATCTACTATTCCAAAATACATTCTTTCAAAATAATGTGGCTCAAACACACACTAATGTACATTTGCTATGCGGTAAGCATATGACTGGGGAGTGCAATATTCGATGTGAATTTAACTTCTTCCCTCTAGCTCTCTCTCTCTCTCTATTTTTCAATGTTATGCCCTAGAGCTGTCCAGTCATACCATTCTACTGACTATGCTGTGACATTTACACCTTCGAAATCCATAGCAGGCTGATTGCACCGCAAATATGCATCCATTTATAAGCTTAGGTTACCTGGAGCTGGGGATATTTGATAAGAGAAAATTTTGTTTCATTTTTTCTTTGGAAGGAACAATTGTATTTTGGAATACGGATTTGATTGGTGTTTTGTTTTGTTAGCTCCTTTTTTTTTTGGGTCAAAATGTTAATTAGGCATCCAGCAATTCTGTAGTTTCTTGTAGATAATAATACTTTTGCTTCTTTATATATATTAGAACGAACATATCTCCTACACATAAAGAAACTTTTTGCAGCAATTTTTACATCTTCTGGGAGGCCTTAATATTAAAACCTCTGTTGCACGGATACGAGCACATGGGTGCTTCCCTGAGAGGTGTCCTTAAAATGAGTAATTTGAAAAAGTAAATGAAAATGGAGCAAGAGGCATGTGGCTTGTTGGATAATATCCTTATGTGACCGATGAGTGCTGGAGTCTGCTTTGACACGGCACATTTTGAACACAGATATGCCTCGCTAGTAGGAGTGTCAGTAAATCAAAAGTTAACAGTAGCTGAAAATATTGGAACTGCTTGGAAAATTAATGAATGCAAATTCATTAGACTAAAGTCCTTGAGAAGTGGCTTTATTTGGCATTAAGTTTAAGCCCTTGTATTGTTTATACAACTAAAATTATTTTTCTGTGATGTTGTTGCATGCGGATTTTGTCTTTATTTTTTAGCAATGTTAGTGAAACCAAATAAGCTCGGTCTTTAATGCTATTTTACAGTTTTAGCAATGTCATTAAACTGTGAAATTATTTGGTTTTAGCAATGTGGATTCCTTATAAATCGTTTTTAAGCAATGTTATTTGAAATTTCACTAGAATTCTTCATCTTCACACCAGTAGCGACTTCTAAATCCTTTCATGAGAAATCTTTAGAGGCAGTGGAATCTGAGGTGATATATTTTTCATTCTTTCTCGGGATTTTTGAAAAAGAATATAGTTTGGTTCCTGCCTCTTGAGCTTAACCGGTTATACAGTACAGGGGAAGGAAAATGGACGGGCAAAGAAAGTGAATAGGGGTAACGAAAAGGAAATTTTGGGATGGGGATGGCATAAACACGAGACAGAAAATGGATTGTGTGGCTGAGATTTATTTTCAAGTAAACATGATGGCATTGGTAGTGACATATAATAATGTGGCACTGGGATAAGAGAAAAATGAAGGTTCCTGATGTGCTAACACTGAAAAATCAAAGATTGAGAATTTTATATTTTTATTTGTTTTTAAAATTAATAAAGTAATAATTTATGTATACATTGTTGTTTTAAATATACATTGTTGTATACATGATGAAGTTACCTTATTTTATAAATTAGATTATATAAATATGTATTTAATTAATTATTTTTTACCTCTGGTTCGACCATGATTGAACCCTTTTGACCCTTATTTTACCTTTTTCGGTTTAATGATTGGGTTGTATTTTGGTGTCATTCTGAAGTTCATGCTATACACTTAAATGATTACTGAGCAGAATATATTCATCAATCTTGCAGAAAGCAGTTGCTGGACTGAGACGAATTAATTTGGAAGGCTTGAAATGGAGAGTGTTTGATGCAAAAGGACAGGTCTAAAAATACAACTCTACCTGGAAGTCTTGCTGAACATGGACCACCATACTATATTTACTATCGTGAACATTCTATGAGTGACGGTGATTTACTCTTACATTAGGTCCTCGGGAGGCTAGCATCACAACTATCAACTGTGGTTCAGGGCAAGGATAAGCCTACATATACACCCAATCACGATGAAGGGGATATGTGTATTGTAATCAATGCAAAAGATGTATGTGTCACTGGGAGGAAACTAACCGATAAGTTCTACCATTGGCATACTGGGTACTTGCCATTTTTTATTTTTCTTCTGTTGATTTAGTTTCATGATCCCGGGTGTTATTACGCTGTTTTGAGTACTGATTTTGTGCTATATGAAATATTAAAGATTTACGTAGATGGCTATGATTTTACTGTGCAAATTCTAGATTTCTGACACAATAATTTTAATTATTGGAAATGTTATCAGACAATTAACCCGTGACTTTGTAGGTATATTGGCCACCTTAAAGAGAGGAGTTTGAAAGACCAGATGGCCAAGGATCCTACTGAAGTAATTCGCAAAGCTGTGCTACGCATGCTTCCCAGAAACAAATTGCGTGATGTGAGTTGGTACTTTTAATCACATTTTTCTTCTCCTATCAATTTCTTTACTTTAGGCTGGCAATAGTTTTTATCCTCCTGTAACTGTTTAATTACTGGTCACTCTATGGTGGTTGTTTTCGTGGGGGAATCAAATGTTTGCCTTAAAGGTCATTGAAAATACATGCCCCTAAGTTTTAACTGCCCCTGGACTCATCTCAAGTCTAAACATGACTTTTTAAAAGGTAGCTTTTTATGTTTTTATTTTATTAAATGGGGATTTATTTATTTATTTTTTTTTTTTTGGGGGGGGGGGGGGGGGGGGGGGGGTGTGGTTTAGATATGTTCGCTAATATTGCATGTCCAAGATCGATTGTGATCCTTATTTAACATGGAGTGGAAGATTCAAGTTGTTGACTTTCAAAAATTGCACCTTTAACCATAAACTGATATTTGAAATGTTATTTTAGATACATTACAAGATGGCTTTCTGTGAGTTACTGATAATACAACACAGTTTAACGATCCTTAATTGTCATTGCTTTAGTCTCAAAACCGAAGTAGTTCTGTAGTTTTGTTGAATAATTTCCCTTAGCACTATTGATATTTATTTAATTTATTTATTTTTTGGGTGTAGGATAGTGATAGAAAATTGAGGATATTTGCTGGCAATGAGCACCCTTTTGGTGACAGGCCTCTCGAACCATATGAGATGCCTCCTCGACAAGTGCGTGAAATCCGGCCCCGTGCAAAACGAGCTATGATTCGAGCTCAGAAGAAAGCCGAACAACAAGAACAAGGTGTTAGCACATACATGAGGAAGGGCAAAAAGAAGGTAGAGGAAGATGCAGAAGTTGGTGAATGAATGAATGAGCTTTTTCAAGTGATTTTTGATTAAAATTTTGACCTTTAATAATTTTGCCATGGAATTCTTGTTGGCTAGTGTACGGAACTGTTATTTTCTTTTGCATGTATTGTTTTTAAATATTGTAATGTGGTAGTAGATTGAAAATGGTGTGAAGCGAATAATTTCCATCCCCGGGGGAATTTTTTTAATTAGTTAAGATTTAATTACTTTATATTTTCATCAATATTCTCTTGATAAAATAATTTTATACGTAAGGTCAAAAATTTTCACTACTTTTTAATTACATATTCTCCAAAAAATCACACTATTATAAAATTAATTTTTATTAAAAGAAGAGGGGCTCAATCAAGCACTTCAGTTCATGTTTGGTGGTCATTTTTTTGAATAGTGAATTTTTGAAGAATGTATGGTCGAAAAGTAAAGAAAAGTTTTGAATATACGCGTAAAGTGTTTTATTGTGTAAATATTTGGTTGAAATGAGTATGTAGAAAAAAAAAAAGAAAAAAGAAAAAAAAATGGGTATTTAGAAAGAATGAGAGACAAATAGGGCTAAGTTTGGCTTGTTTTTAGAAAAAAACCAAACATGTAATTATGAGTTGTGGTGGACTATTACTAAGAGAGAATTGATAAATATGCACTTAAAGAGGACTAGATGACTTTAAGTGGCTGAAGAAAGGGGAATTTGTTGAATGGCTCGACTCGCTTTACACCTTAAATTTGGATATCTACTGCCTCGATGAACTTGCATTGGAAATAAAAATGCTATTTCCTTGCCCCCATGATGAATTATGGGGGGGACAAATGTGGCGTCTACCATTCTACCTTCAAGAAGTGCGATATAGAAAATGAATAGATAATTGCATTTTATTATGTTTATTAGTTTAGAAGTGATTTTAAGTTGTGATTGGTATGAAATGCGTGGATAAAAATATCTTTGAAATTATAATTTAAGTTTTTGAAAAGGCAATGCACAACTTTAAATCATTCTTTACCACGATTTAGTCCTAGTGCTTGATAACTCTTCTTTAATGGGTCGACCATGTGAATCCACTCTAAATACAACAATACAGTTGGTTGTTGGAAGTTTGTTGAATCAGAAAGTTTCTTATAGATTAAGCTACTTCAAAGCATACTATTTTTAGTTGCTTGAAAAAAATAATAATAATAACTCATATATCTAGTTAGATTGAGCAGAGAGGTTGCTCAAGCAATTTTGAGGCATTGGGTGAATTCTTTTTGGACATTTTCAATAATGATAAATAATATTTATATGTTGGATAATACTATGTGGTTTCATTAAAATGAAAAAAAAAAAAAACAAAAAAAAATATAAACTCTTAACACTAATATAAATTTATTATCATCCAATGTTTGATAAACAAAATATATCATTAAAAATAAACTAAAACAATATGCTATTACAATAAACAAAGAAAAACAACCGAATTAAAAACAATATTAGTTTTTCCTTTAAACACAAGGAAGCTTGGTGCTAGTCCGGTGGAAAGGACGAAAACTCTACGCTTGTGGTTCAAGAATACTTGTATTGAATTGATGGTATTTGAACGAAAATTTACCTACCGAGTTTTATCAACTTGCAAATTCTACCTTTCCTCTTCCGGTCCGACCTGATCGGCCTAGCTAGTCTGACCTCACAAAGTGGGGTGAACTGTCGCCTGGAGTCGTATGAGAGTTGATTTAACTGTCCTAAGTATGGCGGAATATTTCCGAGATGTTAATGTGTTCTTTCTCTCCTCATATATATATATATATATATATATATATATTTGTTAAATCTACAAGTATAGAGAAGAATTTATTTAATCGATATAAAATTTAATGGGTAAGATT